>NW_024465540.1:600000-843418 GCF_017591425.1 Ochotona curzoniae | reverse complement strand
TAAGGTGAATGAGCCAAGTGGAGTCATTTTGGCACTGGAAGTCCTGTGCTGGCCCTTTCAAATGTTGCCATTCACCAGCACACTCAGTTTTCCAGGAATCACGTACACTTTCAGGTTTATGTGACACCTGATAATGGTTATCCATGGTCGTTGAAAATTGATTGGGCGCTGAAATGGTCTCTGGATGTGTAGTTGTTAGCGCCTGGAGAGGATCTGCATCCTTGTTTTGTGTGGGTGCTCAACATGCTTGATTGCATCATCCTGGGCTCCATGGATATTGGGCAAGAATTGACCAAACAAGGTTTCCCTCTAGATGTGCTCGACAAGCTGATGGTATGTGAAGTGAATGAGCCAAGTGGAGTCGTTTTGGCACTGGAAGACCTGTGCTGGCCAATTCGAATATGCCATTCACCAACACACTCAGTTCCCCAGGGATCACATACACTTTCAGGTATATGTGCTGCCTGAGCCATCATGTTGCATGGTAGCTGAAAATGGCTTGGGCGCTGAACTTGTCTCTGGATGTGGAGTTGTTAGCGCCTGGACTGAGGATCTGCATCCTTAGTTTTGTGTGGGTGCTCAACATGCTTGATTGCATCATCCTGGGCTCCATGGACATTGGACAAGAAGTGACCAAACAGGGTTTCCCTCTAGATCTGCTCGACAAGCTGATGGTATGTGAAGTGAATGAGCCAAGTGGAGTCATTTTGGCACTGGGAGTCCTGTGCTGGCCCTTTCAAATGTTGCCATTCCCCAGCACACTCAGTTTCCCAGGCATCACGTACACTTTCAGGTTTATGTGACACCGGATAATGGTTATCCATGGTTGCTGAAAATGGCTTGGGCGCTGAAATTGTCTCTGCATGTGGAGTTGTTATCGCCTGGACTGAGGATCTGCATCCTTGTTTTGTGTGGGTGCTCAACATGCTTGATTGCATCATCCTGGGCTCCATGGACATTGGAGAAGAATTGACCAAACAGGGTTTCGCTGCAAATCTGCTTGAAAAACTGATGGTATGTGAAGTGAATGAACCAAGTGGAGTCGTTTGGGCACTGGAAGACCTGTACAGGCCCTTTCGAATGTTGCCATTCACCAACACACTCATTTCCCCAGGGATCACATACACTTTCAGGTGTATGTGCTGCCAGAGCCGTTGTTTTCAATGGTAGCTGAAAAAGGCTTGGGCGCTGAACTTCTCTCTGGATGTGTAGTTGTTACCGCCGGGACTGAGGATCTGCATCCTTGTTTTGTGTGGGTGCTCAACATGCTTGATTGCATCATCCTGGGCTCCATGGACATAGGGCGAGAATTGACCAAACACGGTTTCCCTCTAGATCTGCTCGACAAGCTGATGGTATGTGAAGTGAATGAACCAAGTGGAGTCGTTCGGGCACTGGAAGACCTGTGCGGGCCCTTTCGAATGTTGCCAATCACCAGCACACTCAGTTCCCCAGGCATCACATACACATTCAGGCATATGTGCTGCCAGATCACTGGTTATCCATGGTTGCTGAAAATGGCTTGGCGCTGAACTTGTCTCTGGATGTGGAGTTGTTAGCGCCTGTAATGAAGATCTGCATCCTTGTTTTGTGTGGGTGCTCAACATGCTTGATTGCATCATCCTGGGCTCCATGGACATTGGACGACAACTGAAAAAAAAGAGTTTCACTCTAGATCTGCTCGACAAGCTGATGGTATGTGAAGTGAATGTGCCATGTGCAGTCGTTTTGGCACTGGAAGAACTGTGATGGCTCTTTCAAATGATGCCATTCACCAACACACTCTGTTCCCCAGGCATCACATACACTTTCAGGTATATATGCTGCCAGAGCTGTCGTTTTCAGTGGTAGCTGAAAATGGCTTGGGCGCTGAAATGGTCTCTGGATGTGGAGTTGTTAGCGCCGGGACTGAGGATCTGAATCCTTGTTTTGTGCAGGTGCTCAACATGCTTGATTGAATCATCCTGGGCTCCATTGGCATTGGGCAAGAAGTGACCAAACACGGTTTCTCTCTAGATCTGCTCGACAAGCTGATGGTATGTGAAGTGAATGAGCCAAGTGGAGTCATTTTGGCACTGGAAGTCCTGTGCTGGCCCTTTTAAATTTTGCCATTCACCAGCACACTCAGTTTCCCAGGGATCACGTACACTTTCAGGTTTATGTGACACCGGATAATGGTTATCCATGGTCGCTGAAAATGGTTTGGGCGCTGAAATGGTCTCTGGATGTGGAGTTGTTAGGGCCGGGACTGAGGATCTGCATCCTTGTTTTGTGTGGGTGCTCAACATGCTTGATTGCATCATCCTGGGCTCAATGGGCATTGGAGGTCAACTGAAGAAACACGATTTCCCTCAAGATCTGCTCAACAAGCTGATGGTATGTGAAGTGAATGAGCCATGTGCAGTCGTTTTGGCATTGGAAGACCTGTGCTGGCCCTTTCGATTCATGACTTTCACCCTCAAGCTCAGTTCCACAGTGGTCACATACACATTAAGGCATATGTGCTGCCAGAGCTGTCGTTTTCAGTGGTAGCTGAAAATGGCTTGGCGCTGAACTTGTCTCTGGATGTGGAGTTGTTAGCGCCTGGACTGAGGATCTGCATCATTGTTTTGTGTGGGTGCTCAACATGCTTGATTGCATCATACTGGGCTCCATCTATTTTGGACGAGAATTGACCAAACAGGGTTTCGCTGCAGATCTGCTTGAAAAACTGATGGAATGTGAAGTGAATGAACCAAGTGGAGTCGTTTTGGCACTGGAAGACCTGTGCTGGCCCTTTCGAATGTTGACATTCACCCTCAAACACAGTTCTTCAGGCATCACATACACTTTCAGGCATATGTGCTGCCAGATTACTGGTTTTCCATGATACCTGAAAATGGCTTGGGCGTTGGACTTGTCTCTCAATGTGGAGTTGTTAGCACCTAACTAAGGATATGCATCCATGTTTTGTTGAGTGCTCAACATGCTTGATTGCATCATCCTGGGCTCCATGGACATTGGACAAGAAGTGACCAAACACTGTTTCCCTCTAGATCTGCTTGACAAGCTGATGGTATATGAATGGGAATGAGCCAAGTGGAGTCATTTTGGCACTAGAGGACCTGTGCTGGCCCTTTCGAATGTTGCCATTCACCAACACACTCAGTTTCCCAGGCATCACATACACTTTCAGGTATATGTGCAGCCAGAGCCGTCGTTTTCCATGGTTGCTGAAAATGGCTTGGGCGCTGAACTTGTCTCTGGATGTGGAGTTGTTATCGCCTGGACAGAGGATCTGCATCCTTGTTTTGTGTGGGTGCTCAACATGCTTGATTGCATCATCCTGGGCTCCATGGACATTTGAGGAGAATGGATCGAAGAGGGTTTCCCTCTAGATCTGCTCGACAGGCTGATGCTATGTGAAGTGAATGAGCCATGTGCAGTCGTTTTGGCACTGGAAGACCTGTGCTGGCCCTTTCGAATGTTGGCATTCACCAAAACACTCAGTTCCCAGGGATCACATACTCATTCAGGCATATGTGCTGCCAGAGGCAAAAGAATCCATGAGAGCTGAAAATGGCTTGGGCGCTGAACTTGTCTCTGGATGTGGAGTTGTTAGCACCTGGCCTGAGGATCTGCATCATTGTTTTGTGTGGGTGCTCAACATGCTTGATTTCATCATCCTGGGCTCCATGGACATTGGAGAAGAATTGACCAAACAGGGTTTCGCTGCAGATCTGCTTGAAAATCTGATGGTATGTGAAGTGAATGAACCAAGTGGAGTCGTTTGGGTACTGCAAGACCTGTGCGAACACTTTCAAATATTGCCATTCACCAACACACTCATTTCCCCAGACATCACATACACTTTCAGGTGTATGTGCTGCCAGAGCCGTTGTTTTCCATGGTAGGTGAAAAAGTCTTGGGCGCTAAACTTGTCTCTTGATGTGGGGTTGTTAGCGCCTGGACTGAGGATCTGCATCCTTGTTTTGTGTGGGTGGTCAACATGCTTGTTTGCATCATCCTGGGCTCCATGGCATTTGGAAAGAAGTGACCAAACAGGGTTTCCCTCTAGATGTGCTCGACAAGCTGATGGTATGTGAAGTGAATGTGCCAAGTGCAGTCATTTTGGCACTGGAAGTCCTCTGCTGGGCCTTTCAAATTTTGCCATTCACCAGCACACTCAGTATCCCAGGCATCACGTACACTTTCAGGTTATGTGCTGACAGCCGATAATGGTTATCCATGGTCGCTGAAAATGGCTTGGGCGCTGAACTTGTCTCTGGATGTGGAGTTGTTAGCGCCTGGACTGAGGATCTGCATCCTTGTTTTGTGTGGGTGCTCAACATGCTTGATTGCATCATCCTGGGCTCCATGGACATTTGAGAAGAAGTGACCAAAGAGGGTTTCCCTCTAAATCTGCTCGACAGGCTGATGGTATGTGAAGTGAATGAGCCAAGTGCATTCGTTTTGGCACTAGAAGACCTCTGCTGGCCCTTTCGAATGTTGCCATTCACCAACATACTCAGTTCCCCAGGCATCACATACAATTTCAGGCATATGTGCTGCCAGAGCCGTCATTTTCCATGGTAGCTGAAAATGGCTTGGGCGCTGATCTTGTCTATGGATGTTGTTTGTTAGCGCCTGGACTGAGGATCTGCATCCTTGTTTTGTGTGGGTGCTCAACATGCTTGATTTCATCATCCTGTTCTCCATGGACATTAGGCAAGGATTCGACCTAACACGGTTTCCCTCTAGATCTGCTCTACAAGCTGATGGTATGTGAAGTGAATGGAGCCATGTGCAGTCGTTTTTTCACTGGAAGTCCTTTGCTGGCCCTTTCGAATGTTGCCATTCACCAACACACCCATTTCCCCAGGGATCAGGTATACTTTCAGGATATATGTGCTACCAGAGCATTGGTTTTCCATGGTAGCTTAAAAAGGCTTGGGCGCTGAACTTCTCTCTGGATGTGGAATTGTTATTGCCTGGAATGAGGATCTGCATCCTTGTTTTCTGTGGGTGCTCAACATGCTAGATTGCATCATCCTGTGCTCCATGTATACTGGTAAGTAAGTGACCCGATAGGGTTTCCTTCTAGATCTGCTTGAAAAAGCTGATGGTATGTGAAGTGAATGAGCCACGAGTGAGTTGTTTTGGCACTGGAAGACCTGTGCTGGACAATTCAAATGTTGCCATTCACCCACACACTCAGTTCCCCTGTGATCTCATACACTTTCAGGCATATGTGCTGCCAGAGCCAACAGATTGCATGGTAGCTGAAAATGGCTTGGGTGCTGAACTTTTCTCTGGATGTGGAATTGTTAGTGCCTGGCATGAGGATCTGCATCCTTGTTATTGTGTGGGTGCTCAACATGCTTGATTGCATCATCCTGGGCTCCATGGACATTGGACAAGAATTGACCAAATAGGGTTTCCCTCTAGATCTGCTCCACAAGCTGATGGTATGTGAAGTGAATGAGCCAAGTGGAGTCGTTTGGGCACTGGAAGACCTGTGCTGGCCATTTCGAATGTTGCCATTCGCCCCCACACTCAGTTCCCCAGGGATCACATACACATTCAGGCATATGTGCTGCCAGAGCAGTGGTTTTCCATGATACCTGAAAATGGCTTGGGCGCTGAACTTGTCTCTGGATGTGGAGTTGTTAGCGCCTGGACTGAGGATCTGCATCCTTGTTTTGTGTGGGTGCTCAACACGCTTTATTGCATCATCCTGGGCTCCATGGACATTGGATGAGAACTGAACAAACAGGGTTTCCCTCTAGATCTGCTCAACAAGCTGATGCTATGTGAAGTGAATGAGCCATGGGCAGTCGTTTTGGCACTGGAAGACCTGTGCTGGCCCCTTTCAAATGTTGCCATTCACCAAAACACTCAGTTCCCAGGCATCACATACACTTTCAGGTATATGTGCTGCCAGAGCCGTCGTTTTCCATGGTAGCTGAAAATGGCTTGGGCGCTGAAATTGTCTCTGGATGTGGAGTTGTTATCGCCTGGACTGAGGATCTGCATCCTTGTTTTGTGTGGGTGCTCAACATGCTTGATTGCATCATCCTGGGCTCCATGGACATTGGACAAGAATTGACCAAACACGGTTTCCCTCTATATGTGGTTGACAAGCTAATGGTATATGAAGTGAATGAGCCAAGTGGAGTCGTTTTGGCACTGGAAGACCTGTGCTGGCCCTTTCGAATATTGCCATTCACCAACACACTCAGTTCCCCAGGGATCACATACACTTTCAGGTATATGTGCTGCCAGAGCCATCATGTTGCATGGTCGCTGAAAATGGCTTGGGCGCTGAACTTGTCTCTGGATGTGGAGTTGTTAGCGCCTGGACTGAGGATCTGCATCCTTGTTTTGTGTGGGTGCTCAACATGCTTGATTGCATCATCCTGGGCTCCATGGACATTGGACAAGAAGTGACCAAACAGGGTTTCCCTCTAGATCTGCTCGACAAGCTGATGGTATGTGAAGTGAATGAGCCAAGTGGAGTCATTTTGGCACTGGAAGACCTGTGCTGGCCCTTTCAAATGTTGCCATTCACCCACACACTCAGTTCCCCATGGATCACATACACTTTCAGGCATATGTGCTGCCAGAGCCTTTGTTTTCCATGGTAGTTGAAAATGGCTTGGGCGCTAAAGTTGTCTCTGGATGTGGAGTTGTTAGCGCCTGGACTGAGGATCTGCATCCTTGTTTTGTGTGGGTGCTCAACATGCTTGATTGCATCATCCTGGGCTCCATGGATATTGGGCGAGAATTGACCAAACAAGGTTTCCCTCTAGATGTGCTCGACAAGCTGATGGTATGTGAAGTGAATGAGCCATGTGCAGTCTTTTTGGCACTGGAAGACCTGTGCTGGTCCTTTCGAATGATGCCATTCACCAACACACTCAGTTCCCCAGGGATCACATACACTTTCAGGTATATATGCTGCCTGAGCCATCATGTTGCATGGTAGCTGAAAATGGCTTGGGCGCTGAACTTCTCTCTCAATGTGGAGTTGTTAGCGCCTGGACTGAGGATCTGCATCCTTGTTTTGTGTGGGTGCTCAACATGCTTGATTGCATCATCCTGGGCTCCATGGGCATTGGACAAGAAGTGACCAAACAGGGTTTCCCTCTAGATCTGCTCGACAAGCTGATGGTATGTGAAGTGAATGAGCCAAGTGGAGTCATTTTGGCACTGGGAGTCCTGTGCTGGCCCTTTCAAATGTTGCCATTCCCCAGCACACTCAGTTTCCCAGGCATCACGTACACTTTCAGGTTTATGTGACACCGGATAATGGTTATCCATGGTTGCTGAAAATGGCTTGGGCGCTGAAATTGTCTCTGCATGTGGAGTTGTTATCGCCTGGACTGAGGATCTGCATCCTTGTTTTGTGTGGGTGCTCAACATGCTTGATTGCATCATCCTGGGCTCCATGGACATTGGAGAAGAATTGACCAAACAGGGTTTCGCTGCAAATCTGCTTGAAAAACTGATGGTATGTGAAGTGAATGAACCAAGTGGAGTCGTTTGGGCACTGGAAGACCTGTACAGGCCCTTTCGAATGTTGCCATTCACCAACACACTCATTTCCCCAGGGATCACATACACTTTCAGGTGTATGTGCTGCCAGAGCCGTTGTTTTCAATGGTAGCTGAAAAAGGCTTGGGCGCTGAACTTCTCTCTGGATGTGTAGTTGTTACCGCCGGGACTGAGGATCTGCATCCTTGTTTTGTGTGGGTGCTCAACATGCTTGATTGCATCATCCTGGGCTCCATGGACATAGGGCGAGAATTGACCAAACACGGTTTCCCTCTAGATCTGCTCGACAAGCTGATGGTATGTGAAGTGAATGAACCAAGTGGAGTCGTTCGGGCACTGGAAGACCTGTGCGGGCCCTTTCGAATGTTGCCAATCACCAGCACACTCAGTTCCCCAGGCATCACATACACATTCAGGCATATGTGCTGCCAGATCACTGGTTATCCATGGTTGCTGAAAATGGCTTGGCGCTGAACTTGTCTCTGGATGTGGAGTTGTTAGCGCCTGTAATGAAGATCTGCATCCTTGTTTTGTGTGGGTGCTCAACATGCTTGATTGCATCATCCTGGGCTCCATGGACATTGGACGACAACTGAAAAAAAAGAGTTTCACTCTAGATCTGCTCGACAAGCTGATGGTATGTGAAGTGAATGTGCCATGTGCAGTCGTTTTGGCACTGGAAGACCTGTGATGGCTCTTTCAAATGATGCCATTCACCAACACACTCTGTTCCCCAGGCATCACATACACTTTCAGGTATATATGCTGCCAGAGCTGTCGTTTTCAGTGGTAGCTGAAAATGGCTTGGGCGCTGAAATGGTCTCTGGATGTGGAGTTGTTAGCGCCGGGACTGAGGATCTGAATCCTTGTTTTGTGCAGGTGCTCAACATGCTTGATTGAATCATCCTGGGCTCCATTGGCATTGGGCAAGAAGTGACCAAACACGGTTTCTCTCTAGATCTGCTCGACAAGCTGATGGTATGTGAAGTGAATGAGCCAAGTGGAGTCATTTTGGCACTGGAAGTCCTGTGCTGGCCCTTTTAAATTTTGCCATTCACCAGCACACTCAGTTTCCCAGGGATCACGTACACTTTCAGGTTTATGTGACACCGGATAATGGTTATCCATGGTCGCTGAAAATGGTTTGGGCGCTGAAATGGTCTCTGGATGTGGAGTTGTTAGGGCCGGGACTGAGGATCTGCATCCTTGTTTTGTGTGGGTGCTCAACATGCTTGATTGCATCATCCTGGGCTCAATGGGCATTGGAGGTCAACTGAAGAAACACGATTTCCCTCAAGATCTGCTCAACAAGCTGATGGTATGTGAAGTGAATGAGCCATGTGCAGTCGTTTTGGCATTGGAAGACCTGTGCTGGCCCTTTCGATTCATGACTTTCACCCTCAAACTCAGTTCCACAGTGGTCACATACACATTAAGGCATATGTGCTGCCAGAGCTGTCGTTTTCAGTGGTAGCTGAAAATGGCTTGGCGCTGAACTTGTCTCTGGATGTGGAGTTGTTAGCGCCTGGACTGAGGATCTGCATCATTGTTTTGTGTGGGTGCTCAACATGCTTGATTGCATCATACTGGGCTCCATCTATTTTGGACGAGAATTGACCAAACAGGGTTTCGCTGCAGATCTGCTTGAAAAACTGATGGAATGTGAAGTGAATGAACCAAGTGGAGTCGTTTTGGCACTGGAAGACCTGTGCTGGCCCTTTCGAATGTTGACATTCACCCTCAAACACAGTTCTTCAGGCATCACATACACTTTCAGGCATATGTGCTGCCAGATTACTGGTTTTCCATGATACCTGAAAATGGCTTGGGCGCTGGACTTGTCTCTCAATGTGGAGTTGTTAGCACCTAACTAAGGATATGCATCCATGTTTTGTTGAGTGCTCAACATGCTTGATTGCATCATCCTGGGCTCCATGGACATTGGACAAGAAGTGACCAAACACTGTTTCCCTCTAGATCTGCTTGACAAGCTGATGGTATATAATGGGAATGAGCCAAGTGGAGTCATTTTGGCACTAGAGGACCTGTGCTGGCCCTTTCGAATGTTGCCATTCACCAACACACTCAGTTTCCCAGGCATCACATACACTTTCAGGTATATGTGCAGCCAGAGCCGTCGTTTTCCATGGTTGCTGAAAATGGCTTGGGCGCTGAACTTGTCTCTGGATGTGGAGTTGTTATCGCCTGGACAGAGGATCTGCATCCTTGTTTTGTGTTTGTGCTCAACATGCTTGATTGCATCATCCTGGGCTCCATGGACATTTGAGGAGAATGGATCGAAGAGGGTTTCCCTCTAAATCTGCTCGACAGGCTGATGCTATGTGAAGTGAATGAGCCATGTGCAGTCGTTTTGGCACTAGAAGACCTGTGCTGGCCCTTTCGAATGTTGGTATTCACCAAAACACTCAGTTCCCAGGGATCACATACTCATTCAGGCATATGTGCTGCCAGAGGCAAAAGAATCCATGAGAGCTGAAAATGGCTTGGGCGCTGAACTTGTCTCTGGATGTGGAGTTGTTAGCACCTGGCCTGAGGATCTGCATCATTGTTTTGTGTGGGTGCTCAACATGCTTGATTTCATCATCCTGGGCTCCATGGACATTGGAGAAGAATTGACCAAACAGGGTTTCGCTGCAGATCTGCTTGAAAATCTGATGGTATGTGAAGTGAATGAACCAAGTGGAGTCGTTTGGGTACTTCAAGACCTGTGCGAACACTTTCAAATATTGCCATTCACCAACACACTCATTTCCCCAGACATCACATACACTTTCAGGTGTATGTGCTGCCAGAGCCGTTGTTTTCCATGGTAGGTGAAAAAGTCTTGGGCGCTAAACTTGTCTCTTGATGTGGGGTTGTTAGCGCCTGGACTGAGGATCTGCATCCTTGTTTTGTGTGGGTGGTCAACATGCTTGTTTGCATCATCCTGGGCTCCATTGGCATTTGGGAAGAAGTGACCAAACAGGGTTTCCCTCTAGATGTGCTCGACAAGCTGATGGTATGTAAAGTGAATGTGCCAAGTGCAGTCATTTTGGCACTGGAAGTCCTGTGCTGGGCCTTTCAAATTTTGCCATTCACCAGCACACTCAGTATCCCAGGCATCACGTACACTTTCAGGTTTATGTGACACCGGATAATGGTTATCCATGGTCGCTGAAAATGGCTTGGGCGCTGAACTTGTCTCTGGATGTGGAGTTGTTAGCGCCTGGACTGAGGATCTGCATCCTTGTTTTGTGTGGGTGCTCAACATGCTTGATTGCATCATCCTGGGCTCCATGGACATTTGAGGAGAATGGATCAAAGAGGGTTTCCCTCTAAATCTGCTCGACAGGCTGATGCTGTGTGAAGTGCATGAGCCATATGCATTCGTTTTGGCACTAGAAGACCTCTGCTGGCCCTTTCGAATGTTGCCATTCACCAACATACTCAGTTCCCCAGGCATCACATACAATTTCAGGCATATGTGCTGCCAGAGCCGTCATTTTCCATGGTAGCTGAAAATGGCTTGGGCGCTGATCTTGTCTATGGATGTTTTTTGTTAGCGCCTGGACTGAGGATCTGCATCCTTGTTTGTGTGGGTGCTCAACATGCTTGATTTCATCATCCTGTTCTCCATGGACATTAGGCAAGGATTCGACCTAACACGGTTTCCCTCTACATCTGCTCTACAAGCTGATGGTATGTGAAGTGATGGAGCCATGTGCAGTCGTTTTTTCACTGGAAGTCCTTTGCTGCCCCTTTCGAATGTTGCCATTCACCAACACACCCAGTTCCTCAGGGATCAGGTATACTTTCAGATATATGTGCTACCAGAGCATTGGTTTTCCATGGTAGCTTAAAAAGGCTTGGGCGCTGAACTTCTCTCTGGATGTGGAATTGTTATTGCCTGGAATGAGGATCTGCATCCTTGTTTTCTGTGGGTGCTCAACATGCTAGATTTCATCATCCTGTGCTCCATGTATACTGTAAGTTAAGTGACCCGATAGGGTTTTCTTCTAGATCTGTTGAAAAAGCTGATGGAATGTGAAGTGAATG
The DNA here is from genome assembly GCF_017591425.1 of Ochotona curzoniae. NCBI lineage: Eukaryota > Metazoa > Chordata > Mammalia > Lagomorpha > Ochotonidae > Ochotona > Ochotona curzoniae. The sequence goes on along the minus strand of NW_024465540.1, from coordinate 831,826 downwards.
AGCCACGAGTAGTTGTTTTGGCAATGGAAGACCTGTGCTGCCCCTTTCAAATGTTGCCATTCACCAACACACTCAGTTCCCCTGATATCTCTTACACTTTCAGGCATATGTGCTGTTAGTGCCAACAGAATGCATGGTAGCTGAAAATGGCTTGGGTGCTGAACTTTTCTCTGGATGTGGAATTGTTAGTGCCTGCTATGAGGATCTGCATTCTTGTTATTTGTGGGTGCTCAACAAGCTTGATTGCATCATCCTGGGCTCCATGGACATTGGACAAGAATTGACCAAATAGGGTTTCCCCCTAGTTCTGCTCCACAAGCTGATGGTATGTGAAGTGAATGAACCAAGTGGAGTCGTTTGGGCACTGGAAGACCTGTACAGGCCCTTTCGAATGTTGCCATTCCCCAACACACTCAGTTCCCCAGGGATCACATACACATTCTGGCATATGTGCTGCCAGATCACTGGTTTTCCATGATACCTGAAAATGGCTTGGGCGCTGGACTTGTCTCTGGATGTGGAGTTGTTAGCGCCTGGAGAGGATCTGCATCCTTGTTTTGTGTGGGTGCTCAACACGCTTTATTGCATCATCCTGTTCTCCATGGAAATTGGATGACAACTGAACAAAAAGGGTTTCCCTCTCGATCTGCTCAACAAGCTGATGCTATGTGAAGTGAATGAGCCATGGGCAGTCTTTTTGGCACTGGAAGAACTGTGCTGCCCCTTTCAAATGTTGCCATTCACCAAAACACTCAGTTCCCAGGCATCACATACACTTTCAGGTTTATGTGCTGCCAGAGCCGTTGTTTTCCATGGTTGCTGAAAATGGCTTGGGCGCTGAAATGGTCTCTGGATGTGTAGTTGTTATCGCCTGGACTGAGGATCTGCATCCTTGTTTTGTGTGGGTGCTCAACATGCATGATTGCATCATCCTGGGCTCCATGGATATTGGGCGAAAATTGACCAAACACGATTTCCCTCAAGATCTGCTCGACAAGCTGATGGTATGTGAAGTGAATGAGCCATGTGCAGTTGTTTTGGCACTGGAAGACCTGTGCTGGCCCTTTCGAATGATGCCATTCACCAACACACTCAGTTCCCCAGGGGTCACATACACTTTCAGGTATATATGCTGCCTGAGCCATCATGTTGCATGGTCGCTGAAAATGGCTTGGGCGCTGAACTTGTCTGTGGATGTGGAGTTGTTAGCGCCTGGCCTGAGGATCTGCATCCTTTTTTTGTGTGGGTGCTCAACATGCTTGATTGCATCATCCTGGGCTCCATGGGCATTGGGCAAGAAGTAACCAAACACGGTTTCCCTCTAGATCTGCTCGACAAGCTGATGGTATGTAAAGTGAATGAGCCAAGTGGAGTCATTTTGGCACTGGAAGTCCTGTGCTGGCCCTTTCAAATGTTGCCATTCACCAGCACACTCAGTTTTCCAGGAATCACGTACACTTTCAGGTTTATGTGACACCTGATAATGGTTTTCCATGGTAGCTGAAAATGGCTTGGGCGCTGAAATGGTCTCTGGATGTGGAGTTGTTAGCGCCTGGACTGAGGATCTGCATCCTTGTTTTGTGTGGGTGCTCAACATGCTTGATTGCATCATCCTGGGCTCCATGGACATTGGACAAGAAGTGACCAAACACGGTTTCCCTCTAGATCTGCTCGACAAGCTGATGGTATGTGAAGTGAATGAGCCAAGTGGAGTCTTTTGGCACTGGAAGACCTGTGCTGGCCCTTTCGAATGTTGCCATTCACCAACACACTCAGTTCCCCAGGGTTCACATACACTTTCAGGCATATGTGCTGCCAGAGCCGTCGTGTTGCATGGTCGCTGAAAATGGCTTGGGCGCTGAACTTGTCTCTGGATGTGGAGTTGTTAGCGCCTGGACTGAGGATCTGCATCCTTGTTTTGTGTGGGTGCTCAACATGCTTGATTGCATCATCCTGGGCTCCATGGACATTGGACGAGAAGTGACCTAACATTATTTCCCTCTAGATCTGCTCGACAAGCTGATGGTATGTGAAGTGAATGAGCCAAGTGGAGTCGTTTTGGCACTGGAAGACCTGTGCTGGCCCTTTCGAATGTTGCCATTCACCAACACACTCAGTTCCCAGGGATCACATACACATTCAGGCTTATGTGCTGCCAGAGGCATAAGGATTTCCATGGTAGCTGAAAATGGCTTGGGCGCTGAACTTGTCTCTGGATGTGGAGTTGTTAGCGCCTGGACTGAGGATCTGCATCCTTGTTTTGTGTGGGTGCTCAACATGCTTGATTGCATCATCCTGGGCTCCATGGACATTGGAGAAGAATTGACCAAACAGGGTTTCGCTGCAGATCTGCTTGAAAAACTGATGGTATGTGAAGTGAATGAACCAAGTGGAGTCGTTTGGGCACTGGAAGACCTGTGCGGGCCCCTTCGAATATTGCCATTCACCAACACACTCATTTCCCCAGGCATCACATACACTTTCAGGTGTATGTGCTGCCAGAGCCGTTGTTTTCCATGGTAGCTGAAAAAGGCTTGGGCGCTGAACTTGTCTCTGGATGTGGAGTTGTTAGCGCCTGGACTGAGGATCTGCATCCTTGTTTTGTGTGGGTGCTCAACATGCTTGATTGCATCATCCTGGGCTCCATGGACATTGGGCGAGAAGTGACCAAACAGGGTTTCCCTCTAGATCTGCTCGACAAGCTGATGGTATGTGAAGTGAATGAGCCAAGTGGAGTCGTTTGGCACTGGAAGACCTGTGCTGGCCGTTTCGAATGTTGCCATTCACCAGCACACTCAGTTCCCCAGGCATCACATACACTTTCAGGCATATGTGCTGCCAGATCACAAGTTTTCCATGGTCGCTGAAAATGGCTTGGGCGCTGAACTTGTCTCTGGATGTGGAGTTGTTAGCGCCTGGACTGAGGATCTGCATCCTTGTTTTGTGTGGGTGCTCAACATGCTTGATTGCATCATCCTGGGCTCCATGGACATTGGACGAGAATGGATCAAAGAGGGTTTCCCTCTAGATCTGCTCGACAAGCTGATGGTATGTGAAGTGAATGAGCCATGTGCAGTCGGTTTGGCACTAGAAGACCTCTGCTGGCACTTTCGAATGATGCCATTCACCAACACACTCAGTTCCCCAGGCATCACATACACTTTCAGGCATATGTGCTGCCAGAGCCGTCGTTTTCCATGGTAGCTGAAAATGGCTTGGGCGCTGAACTTGTCTCTGGATGTGTAGTTGTTAGCGCCTGGACTGAGGATCTGCATCCTTGTTTTGTGTGGGTGCTCAACATGCTTGATTGCATCATCCTGGGCTCCATGGACATTGGGCAAGAATTGACCAAACACGGTTTCCCTCTAGATCTGCTCGACAAGCTGATGGTATGTGAAGTGAATGAGGCACGTGGAGTCGTTTTGGCACTGGAAGACCTGTGCTGGCCCTTTCGAATGTTGCCATTCACCAACACACTCAGTTCCTCAGGGATCACATACACTTTCAGGTATATGTGCTGCCAGAGCATAGTTTTCCATGGTAGCTGAAAATGGCTTGGGCGCTGAACTTGTCTCTGGATGTGGAGTTGTTAGCGCCTGGACTGAGGATCTGCATCCTTGTTTTGTGTGGGTGCTCAACATGCTTGATTGCATCATCCTGTGCTCCATGGACATTGGAAGAAGTGACCAAACAGGGTTTCCTTCTAGATCTGCTCGACAAGCTGATGGTATGTGAAGTGAATGAGCCAAGTGGAGTCGTTTTGGCACTGGAAGACCTGTGCTGGCCCTTTCAAATGTTGCCATTCACCAACACACTCAGTTCCCAGGAATCACATACACTTTCAGGCATATGTGCATGCCAACAGAATGTTCCATGGTAGCTGAAAATGGCTTGGGCGCTGAACTTGTCTCTGGATGTGGAGTTGTTAGCGCCTGGATGAGGATCTGCATTCTTGTTTTGTGTGGGTGCTCAACATGCTTGATTGCATCATCCTGGGCTCCATGGACATTGGACAAGAATTGACCAAACAGGGTTTCCCTCTAGATCTGCTCGACAAGCTGATGGTATGTGAAGTGAATGAGCCAAGTGGAGTCGTTTTGGCACTGGAAGACCTGTGCTGGCCCTTTCGAATGTTGCCATTCACCAACACACTCAGTTCCCCAGGGATCACATACACTTTCAGGCATATGTGCTGCAGAGCCATCATGTTTTCCATGGTAGCTGAAAATGGCTTGGGCGCTGAACTTGTCTCTGGATGTGGAGTTGTTAGCGCCTGGATGAGGATCTGCATCCTTGTTTTGTGTGGGTGCTCAACATGCTTGATTGCATCATCCTGGTCTCCATGGACATTGGACAAGAAGTGACCAAACAGGGTTTCCCTCTAGATCTGCTCGACAAGCTGATGGTATGTGAAGTGAATGAGCCAAGTGGAGTCTTTTTGGCACTGGAAGACCTGTGCTGGCCCTTTCAAATGTTGCCATTCACCAACACACTCAGTTCCCCAGGCATCACATACACTTTCAGGCATATGTGCTGCCAGAGCCGTATGTTTCCATGGTTGCTGAAAATGGCTTGGGCGCTGAAATGGTCTCTGGATGTGGAGTTGTTATCGCCTGGACTGAGGATCTGCATCCTTGTTTTGTGTGGGTGCTCAACATGCATGATTGCATCATCCTGGGCTCCATGGATATTGGGCGAAAATTGACCAAACACGATTTCCCTCAAGATATGCTCGACAAGCTGATGGTATGTGAAGTGAATGAGCTATGTGCAGTTGTTTTGGCACTGGAAGACCTGTGCTGGCCCTTTCGAATGATGCCATTCACCAACACACTCAGTTCCCCAGGGGTCACATACACTTTCAGGTATATATGCTGCCTGAGCCATCATGTTGCATGGTCGCTGAAAATGGCTTGGGCGCTGAACTTGTCTGTGGATGTGGAGTTGTTAGCGCCTGGCCTGAGGATCTGCATCCTTTTTTTGTGTGGGTGCTCAACATGCTTGATTGCATCATCCTGGGCTCCATGGGCATTGGGCAAGAAGTAACCAAACAGGGTTTCCCTCTAGATCTGCTCGACAAGCTGATGGTATGTGAAGTGAATGAGCCAAGTGGAGTCATTTTGGCACTGGAAGTCCTGTGCTGGCCCTTTTAAATTTTGCCATTCACCAGCACACTCAGTTTCCCAGGAATCACATACACTTTCAGGTATATGTGACACCGGATAATGGTTATCCATGGTTGCTGAAAATGGCGTGGGCGCTGAAATTGTCTCTGGATGTGGAGTTGTTAGCGCCGGACTGAGGATCTGCATCCTTGTTTTGTGTGGGTGCTCAACATGCTTGATTGCATCATCCTGGGCTCAATGGGCATTGGAGGACAACTGAACAAACACGATTTCCCTCTAGATCTGCTCGACAAGCTGATGGTATGTGAAGTGAATGAGCCATGTGCAGTCGTTTTGGCACTGGAAGACCTGTGCTGGCCCTTTCGATTCTTGCCATTCACCCACACACTCAGTTCCCCAGGGATCACATACACATTCAGGCATATGTGCTGCCAGAGCCGTCGTTTTCCATGGTAGCTGAAAATGGCTTGGGCGCTGAAGTTGTCTCTGGATGTGGAGTTGTTAGCGCCTGGACTGAGGATCTGCATCCTTGTTTTGTGTGGGTGCTCAACATGCTTGATTGCATCATCCTGGGCTCCATGGACATTGGACGAGAATTGACCAAACAGGGTTTCGCTGCAGATCTGCTCGACAAACTGATGGAATGTGAAGTGAATGAGACAAGTGGAGTTGTTTTGGCACTGGAAGACCTGTGCTGGCCCTTTCGAATGTTGCCATTCACCCACACACTCAGTTCCCCAGGCATCACATACACTTTCAGGTGTATGTGCTGCCAGAGCCGTCGTTTTCCATGGTTGCTGAAAATGGCTTGGGCGCTGAACTTGTCTCTGGATGTGGAGTTGTTAGCGCCTGGAATGAGGATCTGCATCCTTGTTTTGTGTGGGTGCTCAACATGCTTGATTGCATCATCCTGGGCTCCATGGCATTGGAGGAGAATGGACCAAACAGGGTTTCCCTCTAGATCTGCTCGACAAGCTGATGGTATGTGAAGTGAATGAGCCAAGTGGAGTCGTTTTGGCACTGGAAGACCTGTGCTGGCCCTTTCGAATGTTGCCATTCACCCACACACTCAGTTCTCCAGGGATCACATACACTTTCAGGCATATGTGCTGCCAGAGCAACAGTATCCATGGTAGCTGAAAATGGCTTGGGCGCTGAACTTGTCTCTGGATGTGGAGTTGTTAGCGCCTGGACTGAGGATCTGCATCCTTGTTTTGTGTGGGTGCTCAACATGCTTGATTGCATCATCCTGGGCTCCATGGACATTGGACAAGAAGTGACCAAACAGGGTTTCCCTCTAGATCTACTCGACAAGCTGATGGTATGTGAAGTGAATGAGCCAAGTGGAGTCGTTTTGGCACTGGAAGACCCCTGCTGGCCAATTCCAATATTGCCATTCACCCACACACTCAGTTCCCCAGGGATCACATACACTTTCAGGCATATGTGCTGCCAGAGCCATCATGTTGCATGGTAGCTGAAAATGGCTTGGGCGCTGAACTTGTCTCTGGATGTGGAGTTGTTAGCGCCTGGACTGAGGATCTGCATCATTGTTTTGTGTGGGTGCTCAACATGCTTGATTGCATCATACTGGGCTCCATCTATTTTGGACGAGAATTGACCAAACAGGGTTTCGCTGCAGATCTGCTTCAAAAACTGATGGAATGTGAAGTGAATGAACAAAGTGGAGTCGTTTTGGCACTGGAAGACCTGTGCTGGCCCTTTCGAATGTTGACATTCACCCTCAAACACAGTTCCCCAGGCATCACATACACTTTCAGGCATATGTGCTGCCAGATTACTGGTTTTCCATGATACCTGAAAATGGCTTGGGCGCTGGACTTGTCTCTCAATGTGGAGTTGTTAGCACCTAACTAAGGATATGCATCCATGTTTTGTTGAGTGCTCAACATGCTTGATTGCATCATCCTGGGCTCCATGGACATTGGACAAGAAGTGACCAAACACTGTTTCCCTCTAGATCTGCTTGACAAGCTCATGGTATATAATGTGAATGAGCCAAGTGGAGTCATTTTGGCACTAGAAGACCTGTGCTGGCCCTTTCAAATGTTGCCATTCACCAACACACTCAGTTTCCCAGGCATCACATACACTTTCAGGTATATGTGCTACCAGAGCCGTCGTTTTCCATGGTTGCTGAAAATGGCTTGGGCGCTGAACTTGTCTCTGGATGTGGAGTTGTTATCGCCTGGACAGAGGATCTGCATCCTTGTTTTGTGTTGGTGCTCAACATGCTTGATTGCATCATCCTGGGCTCCATGGACATTTGAGGAGAATGGATCAAAGAGGGTTTCCCTCTAAATCTGCTCGACAGGCTGATGCTATGTGAAGTGAATGAGCCATGTGCAGTCGTTTGGCACTAGAAGACCTGTGCTGGCCCTTTCGAATGTTGGTATTCACCAAAACACTCAGTTCCTAGGGATCACATACTCATTCAGGCATATGTGCTGCCAGAGGCAAAAGAATCCATGAGAGCTGAAAATGGCTTGGGCGCTGAACTTGTCTCTGGATGTGGAGTTGTTAGCACCTGGCCTGAGGATCTGCATCATTGTTTTGTGTGGGTGCTCAACATGCTTGATTTCATCATCCAGGCTCCATGGACATTGGAGAAGAATTGACCAAACAGGGTTTCGCTGCAGATCTGCTTGAAAAACTGATGGTATGTGAAGTGAATGAACCAAGTGGAGTCGTTTGGGTACTTAAAGACCTGTGCGGGCCCTTTCAAATATTGCCATTCACCAACACACTCATTTCCCCAGACATCACATACACTTTCAGGTGTATGTGCTGCCAGAGCCGTTGTTTTCCATGGTAGGTGAAAAAGTCTTGGGCGCTAAACTTGTCTCTTGATGTGGGGTTGTTAGCGCCTGGACTGAGGATCTGCATCCTTGTTTTGTGTGGGTGGTCAACATGCTTGTTTGCATCATCCTGGGCTCCATGGCATTTGGGAAGAAGTGACCAAACAGGGTTTCCCTCTAGATCTGCTCGACAAGCTGATGGTATGTAAAGTGAATGTGCCAAGTGCAGTCATTTTGGCACTGGAAGTCCTGTGCTGGCCTTTCAAATTTTGCCATTCACCAGCACACTCAGTATCCCAGGCATCACGTACACTTTCAGGTTTTTGTGACACCGGATAATGGTTATCCATGGTCGCTGAAAATGGCTTGGGCGCTGAACTTGTCTCTGGATGTGGAGTTGTTAGCGCCTGGACTGAGGATCTGCATCCTTGTTTTGTGTGGGTGCTCAACATGCTTGATTGCATCATCCTGGGCTCCATGGGCATTGGAGGAGAACTGACCAAACACGGTTTCCCTCTAGATCTGCTCGACAAGCTGATGGTATGTGAAGTGAATGAGCCAAGTGCAGTCGTTTTGGCACTGGAAGACCTGTGCTGGCCCTTTCGAATCTTGCCATTCACCCACACACTCAGTTCCACAGGGATCACATACACATTCAGGCATATGTGCTGCCAGAGCCGTCGTTTTCATGGTAGCTGAAAATGGCTTGGGCGCTGAACTTGTCTCTGGATGTGGAGTTGTTAGCGCCTGGACTGAGGATCTGCATCCTTGTTTTGTGTGGGTGCTCAACATGCTTGATTGCATCATCCTGGGCTCCATGGACATTGGACAAGAATTGACCAAACAGGGTTTCGCTGCAGATCTGCTTGAAAAACTGATGGAATGTGAAGTGAATGAGACAAGTGGAGTCGTTTTGGCACTGGAAGACCTGTGCTGGCCCTTTCGAATGTTGCCATTCACCCACACACTCAGTTCCCCAGGCATCACATATACTTTCAGGTGTATGTGCTGCCAGAGCCGTCGTTTTCCATGGTAGCTGAAAATGGCTTGGGCGCTGAACTTGTCTCTGGATGTGGAGTTGTTATCGCCTGGAATGAGGATCTGCATCCTTGTTTTGTGTGGGTGCTCAACATGCTTGATTGCATCATCCTGGGCTCCATGGACATTGGAGGAGAATGGATCAAAGTGGGTTTCCCTCTAGATCTGCTCGACAAGCTGATGGTATGTGAAGTGAATGAGCCAAGTGCAGTCGTTTTGGCACTGGAAGACCTGTGCTGGCCGTTTCGAATGTTGCCATTCACCCACACACTCAGTTCCCCAGGGATCACATACACATTCAGGCATATGTGTTGCCAGAGGCAACAGAATCCATGGTAGCTGAAAATGGCTTGGGCGTTGAACTTGTCTCTGGATGTGGAGTTGTTAGCGCCTGGACTGAGGATCTGCATCCTTGTTTTGTGTGGGTGCTCAACATGCTTGATTGCATCATCCTGGGCTCCATGGACATTGGACAAGAAGTGACCAAACAGGGTTTCCCTCTAGATCTGCTCGACAAGCTGATGGTATGTGAAGTGAATGAGCCAAGTGGAGTCGTTTTGGCACTGGAAGACCTAAGCTGGCCCTTTCAAATGTTGCCATTCACCAATACACTCAGTTCCCCAGGGATCACATACACTTTCAGGTGTATGTGCTGGCAGAGCCATAATGTTGCATGGTAGCTGAAAATGGCTTAGGTGGTGAACTTGTCTCTGGATGTGGAGTTGTTAGCGCCTGGACTGAGGATCTGCATCCTTGTTTTGTGTGGGTGCACAACATGCTTGATTGCATCATCCTTTGCTCCATAGACATTATACGACAAGTGAACAAAAAGGGTTTCCCTCTAGATCTGCAGGACAAGCTGATGGTATGTGAAGTGAATGAGCCATGTGCAGTCTTTTTGGCACTGGAAGACCTGTGCTGGCCCTTTCGAATGTTGCCATTCTCAAACTCACTCAGTTCCCAAGGTATCACATACACTTCCAAGGTATCACATACACTTTCAGGTGTATGTGCTACCAGATCATTGGGTTTCCATGATACCTGAAAATGGCTTGGGCGCTGAAATTGTCTCTGGATGTGTAGTTGTTATCGCCTGGACTGAGGATCTGCGTCCTTGTTTTGTGTGTTTCCTGAACATGCTTGATTTCATCATCCTGTTCTCCATGGACATTTGGTGAGATTTGACCTAACACGGTTTCCCTCTAGATCTGCTCGACAAGCTGATGGTATGTGAAGTGAAAGAGCCATGTGCAGTCGTTTTGTCATTGGAAGACCTGTGCAGGCCCTTTCGAATGATGCCATTCACCCACATACTCAGTTCCCCAGGCATCACATACACTTTCAGGTTTATGTGCTGCCTGAGCCATCATGTTGCATGGTAGCTGAAAATGGCTTGGGCGCTGAACTTGTCTCTGGATGTGTATTTGTTTGCACCTGGACTGAGGATCTGCATCCTTGTTTTGTGTGGGTGCTCAACATGCTTGATTTCATCATCCTGTTCTCCATGGACCTTAGGCAAGGATTCGACCTAACACGGTTTCCCTCTCGATCTGCTCTACAAGCTGATGGTATGTGAAGTGATGGAGCCATGTTCAGTCGTTTTGGCACTGGAAGTCCTTTGCTGCCCCTTTCGAATATTGCCATTCACCAACACACCCAGCTCCTCAGGGATCAGTTATACTTTCAGACTTATGTGCTACCAGATCATTGGTTTTCCATGGTAGCTTAAAAGGGCTTGGGCGCTGAACTTCTCTCTGGATGTGGAATTGTTATTGCCTGGAATGAGGATCTGCATCCTTGTTTTGTGTTTGTGCTCAACATGCTAGATTTCATCATCCTGTGCTCCATGTATACTGTAAGTTAAGTGACCCGATAGGGTTTTCTTCTAGATCTGTTGAAAAAGCTGATGGAATGTGAAGTGAATGAGCCACGTGTAGTCGTTTTGGCAATGGAAGACCTGTGTTGCCCCTTTCAAAGTTTGCCATTCACCAACACACTCAGTTCCCCTGATATCTCTTACACTTTCAGGCATATGTGCTGTTAGTGCCAACAGAATGCATGGTAGCTGAAAATGGCTTGGGTGCTGAACTTTTCTCTGGATGTGGAATTGTTAGTGCCTGCTATGAGGATCTGCATTCTTGTTTTTTGTGGGTGTTCAACATGCTTGATTTCATCATCGTGGTCTCCAAAGATAGATTACAAGAAGTGACCCGACAGGGTTTACTTCTAGATCTGGCCATTTATATTATATGTTAAGTGACCTGACACGGTTTTCTTTTTGATCTGTTCGAAAAGCTAATGGAATGTGAAGTAAATGAGCCACGTGGAGTCGTTAAGCCACTGGAAGACCAATGCTGCAACTTTCTAATTTTGCAATTCGCCAACACACTCAGTTACCCAGGGATCACACACACTTTCAGGCATATGTGCTGCCAGAACAGTGCTTTTCCATGGTAGCTGAAACTGGCTGGGGCACTGAATTTCTCTCTGGATGTGGAATTGTTTGCGCCAGGAATGAGGATTGGCATTCTTGTTTTGTATAGGTGCTCACCATGCTTGATTCCATCATCCTGGGCTCCATGGACAGAAGACAAGAAGTGAACCAACAGCGTTTTCTTCTAGATCTAGTTGAAAATCAGATGGAATGTGAAGTGAATGAGCCACGTGGATTTGTTTTGGCAATGGACGACCTGTGTTTCCCATTTCAAATGTTGCCATTCACCAACGCACTCAGTTCCCCAAGGATCACACAATTTCAGACAATGTGCTGCGAGAGGCAACAGAATCCATGGTAGTTGAAAATGGCTTGGGCGCTGAAAATCTGTCTGGATGTGGAGTTTTTAGCGCCTGGAAAGAGGCTTGGCATTCTAGTATTGTGTGAGTGCTCAACATGCTTGATTTCATCAGCCTGGGTCCATGGATTTTTTAGGTTAAGAGACCCAACAGGGTTTTCTTCAAGATCTGGTCTATAAGCTGATGGTATGTGAAGTGAATGAGCCACGTTTAGTCGTTTTGGCCCTGGAAGAACTGTGCTGCCGCTTTCGAATACTGCCATTCACCAACACTCTCAGTTTCCCAGGGATCACATACACTTTCAGGCATATGTGCTATGAGAGACGTTGTTTTCCATGGTAGCTGAAAAAGGCCTTGTCGCTGAACTTCTCTCTGGATATAGAGTTGTTAACGCGGGGAAATTGAATGGACAGCCTTCTTTTATGTGGATGCTCAACATGCTTGCTTTCATCAGAATGGGCACTAGGTACATTTTATGAGAAGCGACCAAACAGGGTTTCCTTCTAGATTTGGTCGAGAAGCTGATGGTATGTGTAGTGAGTGATCCACGTGGAGTGCTTTTGCACTGGAAGACCTGTGCTGTCTCTTTCCATTGTTGCCATTCACCAACACAATCAGTTCCCCAGGGATCACATATACTTTTACGCATATATGTTGCAGAGCCAACAGAATCTATGTAGCTTAAAATGGCTTGGGCGTTGAACTTCTCTCTGGATGTGGAGTTGTTAGCCCCTGGAATGAGGATAGACATCCTTGTTTTGTGTGGGTGCTCAACATGCTTGATTTCATCATCTTAGGCTCCTTGGATATTGAACGTTAAGTGATGCAACAAGGTTTCTTCTAAATCCGGTGGAAAACCTGATGGAATCTGAAGTGAATGAGCCACGTGGTGTGTTTTTTGCACTTGAAGAAATGTGCTGCCCTTTCTAATGTTGTTATTCACCAACACATTCAGTTCCCCATGGATCACATACACTTTCAGGCATATGTGGTGCCAGAGCATTGGTTTTCCATGGTAGCTGAAAATGGCTTAGGCGCTGAACTTCCCTCAGGATTCGGTGTTGTTAGTGCCTGAAATGAGGATCGGCATCATTGTATTGTGTGGTTGCTCAACATGCTTCATTTCATCAGCCTGGGCTCCATGGACATTGGATGAGAATTGAATAAACACGGTTAGTTCTAGGTCTGGTCGGAAATCTGATGGTATGTGAAGTGAGTGATCCACGTGGAGTGTTTTGGCACTGGAAGACCTGTGCTGCAGCTTTCCATTGTTGACATTCACCAACACACTCAGTGCTCATCATGCTTTATTTCATCATCCTGGGCTCTAGTTACAATTGACGAGAGGTGAGCCCACGTGACTTTATTCTAGATCTGGTAGAAAACCTGATGGTATGTGAAGTGAATGAGCCATGTAGAATGTTTTTTCCAGGAAGAACGGTGCTGCCCATTTCTAATGTTGCCATTGACCAACACACTCAGTTCCCCAGGGATCACATACACTTTCAGGCAAATGTGCAGCCAGAGCCAAAAGAATCCATGGTAGCTGAAAATGGCTTGGGTGCTGAACTTCTCTCTGGATATGGAATTGTTAGCGCCTGGAATGAGGATCGTCTTCCTAGTTAAGTGTGAGTGCTCAACATGCTTGATTTCATTAGCCTGGGGTCAATTGACATTGAAACAAGTGAACAAACAGAGTTGCCTTAGAGATCTGGAAGATAAGCTGATATTATGAGAGGTTTGTGAGCCATGTGGAGTCGTTTTGGCACTGGAAGACCTGTGCTGCCCCTTTCGAATGTTGCCATTCACCAACACACTCAGTTCCCCAGGGCTCACATACACTTTCAGGCATATGTGCTGCCAGAGCATTGGTTTTCCATGGTAGCTGAAAGTGGCTTGGACGCTGAACTTCTCTTTGGATATGGAGTTGATAGCGCCTGGAATGAGGATCTGCATGCTTGTATGTGTGGGTGCTCAACATGCTTGATTGCATCATGCTGGGCTCTGGAACATTGGACGAGAAGTGACCGCACGTGGTTTTCTTCTAGATCTGTTAGAAAAGCTGATGGTATGTGAAGTGAATGAGCCACGTGGAATGTTTTTTGCACTGGATCAACTGTGCTGTCCCTTTCGAATATTGCCATTCACGAGCACACTCAGGTCCCCAGGCATCACATACACTTTCACACATATGTGCTGATATATCCGACAGAATCCATGGTAGCTGAAAATGGCTTGGGAGCAGAAATTCTCTCTGGATGTGGATTTGTTAGCGCCTGGAATGAGCATCGGCATTCTTGCTTTTGTGTGTGCTCAACATGCTTGATTTCGTCAGTATGGGTTAATTGCACAATGTATCTTCAGTGACACAACAGGGTATTCTTATTGGTGTGGTTGAAATGCTGATGGTATGTGAAGTGAATTAGCCACGTGGAGTCGTTTAGACACTGGAACACCTGTGATGCCCCTTTCAATGCTGCCATTCCGAAACACACTCACTTCCCCAGGGATCACATACACTTTCAGGCACATGTGCTGCCAGAGCCAACAGAATCCATGGTAGCTGAAAATGGCTTGGGCGCTGAATTTCTCCCTGTTTGTGGAGTTGTTAGCGACTGGAATGAGGATTGGATTCCTAGTTTTGTGTTGGTGCTCAACATGCTTGATTTCATCATCCAAGGCTTTAGGTACATTGGACGAGAAGTGACCCCTCTTGGTTTTCTTCTAGAGCTGGTCGAAAAGCTGATTTTATGTGATGTGAATGAGCCACGTGGAGTGATTTGGCAAGGTAAGAACTGGGCTGCCCCTTTTGAATGTTGCCTTTCACCAACAGAGTCAGGTCCCCATTGATCACATACATTTTCAGGCATATTTGCTGCCAGAGAAAACAGAATCCATGGAAGCTGAAAATGGCTTGGGTGCTAAAATTCCCTCTGTATGTGGAGTTGTTAACGCCTGAAATCAGGATCGGCTTTCTAGTTTTGTTTGGGTGCTCAACATGCTTGATTTCATCATCCTTGGCTCCATGGACATTGGACGTTAGGTGACCCCACAGATTTTTATTCTAGATCTCGTCGAAAAGCTGATGGTATTGAAGTGAGTGAGCCACGTGGAGTCATTTTGGCACTGGAAGGCCTGTGCTGCTTCTTTCGAATATTGCCATTCACCAACACACCCATTTCTCAAGGGTTCACTTACACTTTCAGGCATATGTGCTGCCAGAGCCAACAGAATCCATGGTAGCTGAAAATTGCTTGGCGCTGAACTTCTCTCTGGATGTGGAGTTGTTAGCACGTGGAATGAGGATCGTCTTCCTAGTTAATTGTGGGTGCTCAACATGCTTGATTTCATTAGCCTGGGCTCCATGGACATTGAAAGAAGAGAACAAACAGAGTTGCCTTCGAGATCTGGAAGAAAAGCTGATATTATTAGAGGTGAGTGAGCCACGTGGATTCATTTTGGCTGGAAGACGTGTGCTGCCCCCTGTGCTGGCATCCTTGTTTTGTGTGGGTGCTCAATATGCTTGATTTCATCTCGTTTGGTTCCATTGACATTGGATATTAAGTGACCCAACAAGGTTTTCTTCAAGATCCGTTCGAAAAGCTGATGGTATGTGAAGTGAATGAGCCACCTGGAATCGTTTAGGCACTTTAAGTGGGTGCTGCCCCTTTCGAATGTTGCTATTCACCAAAACACTCAGTTCCCCAGGGATCACATACACTTTCAGGCATATGTGCTGCCAGAGCCGTCGTTTTCCATGGTAGCTGAAAATGGCTTAGGCGCTGAACTTGTCTCTGGATGTGGAGTTGTTAGCGCCTGGACTGAGGATCTGCATCCTTGTTTTGTGTGGGTGCTCAACATGCTTGATTTCATCATCCTGGTCTCTAGTTACATTGGACGAGGGGTGAGCACCAGTGGCTTTCTTCTAGATCTGGTTGAAAACCTGATGGTATGTGAAGTGAATGAGCCACGTGGAATGTTTTTTCCTGGAAGACCTGTGCTGCCCATTTTTAATGTTGCCATTCACCAACACAGTCAGTTCCCCAAGGGATCACATACACTTTCAGGCATATGTGCTGCCAGAGCCAACAGAATCCATGGTAGCTGTAAATGGCTTGGGCGCTGAACTTCTCTCAGGATTAGGAGTTGTTAGTGCCTAGAAATAGGATCGTCTTCCTAGTTTTGTGTCGGTGCTCAACATGCTTGATTTCATCATGCTGGGCTCTATGCACATTCTACAAGGATTGACCCCACAGTGTTTTCTTCTAGATCTGGTCGAAAAGCTGATGGTATTGAAGTGAATGAGCCATGTGGAGCCATTTTGGCACTTCAAGACCTGTGCTGCCCCTTTCTAATGTTGATATTCACCAACACACTCAGTTCCCCTGGGATCAAATACACTTTTAGATATATGTTCTGCCAGAGCCAACAGAATCCATGGAAGCTGAAAATGGCTTGGGATCTGAAATTCTCTCTGGATGTGGAGTTGTTAGCGCCTGGAATGATGATCGGCGTCCTAGTTTTGTGTGGGTGCTCATCATGCTTGATTTCATCATCCTGTTCTCCAAGGACATTGGACGAGATGTGACCCCACTTGGTTTTCTTCTAGAGCTGGTCGAAAAGCTGATGGTATGTGAAGTGAATGAGCCATGTGCAGTCGTTTTGGCACTGGAAAAACTGTGCTGCCCCTTTCGAATGTTGCCATTCACGAACACACTCAGTTCCCCAGGGAGCACACACACTTTCAGGCATATGTGCTGCCAGAGTAGTGGTTTTCCATGGTAGCTGAAAATGGCTTGGGCGCTGAACGTGTTTCCTGATATGGAGTTGTTAGCGCCTGGACTGAGGATCTGCATCCTTGTTTGTGTGGGTGCTCAACATGCTTGATTTCATCATCCTAGGCTCTAGGTACATTGGACGTTAGGTGACCACACTTGGCTTTCTTCTAGAGCTGGTCGAAAAGATGATGGTATGTGCAGTGAATGAGCAACGTTGAACAATTTTTGCACTGGAAGACCTGTGCTACCCCTTTCAAATGTTGCAATTTCACAACACATCTGTTCCCCAGGGATCACATACACTTTTTGGCATATTTGCTGCCAGACCCAACAGAATCGATGGAAGCTGAAAATGGCTTGGGGGCTAAAATTCTCTCTGGATGTGGAGTTGTTAGCACCTGAAATCAGGATCGGCATCCTTGTTTTCTGTGGGTGTTCAACATGTTTGTTTTCATCTCCTGGGCTCCATGGTTATTGGACTAGAAATGACCCCACATGGTTATCTTCTGGAAACTGTCGAATAGCTGATTGTATGTGAAGTGAATGAGCCATGTGGACTCATTTTGGCACTAGAAGACATATGCTGCCCCTTTCGAATGTTGCCATTCACGAACAAACTCAGTTCCCAAGGGATCACACACACTTTCAGATATATGTGCAGCCAGAGCCAACAGAATCCATTGGAGCTGAAATTGGCTTGGGTGCTGAACTGTCTCTGGATGAGAAGTTGTTAGCGCCTGGAATGAGGATCGGCTTTCTAGTTTTGTGTGGGTGCTCAACATGCTTGATTTCATCATCCTGGGCTATATGGACATTGGACGTTAGGTGCCCCCTCAGATTTTTATTCTAGATCTCGTCGAAAAGCTGATGATATTGAAGTGAATGAGCCACGTGGAGTCATTTTGGCACTGGAAGCCCTGTGCTGCTTCTTTCGAATATTGACATTCACCAACCTACTCATTTCTCCAGGGATCACTTACACTTTCAGGCATATGTGCTACAAGAGCCGTCGTTTTCCATGGTAGCTGAAAATGGCATGAGCGCTGAACTTCTGTCTGTATGTGGAGATGTTAGCGCCTGGAATGAGGATCGGCATCCCTGTTTTGTGTGGGTGCTCAACATGCTTGTTTTCATCATCCTGGGCTCCATGGACATTGGACGACAAGGGACTAAACAATGTTGCCTTCTAGATCTGGAAGATAAGCTGATGGTATGTGAAGTGAATGAGCCAAGTGGAGTCATTTTGACACTGGAAGACCTGTGCTGCAGCTTTCGAATGTTGCCATTACCCAACACTCTCAGTTCCCCAGGGATCACATACACTTTCAGGCATATGTGCTGCCACAGCCAACAGAATCCATGGTAGCTGAAAATGTCTTGGACGTTGAACAGCCTTCTGGATGTAGAGTTGTTAGAGCCTGGAATTAGGATCGGCATCCTTGTTTTGTGTGGGTGCTCAACATGCTTGATTTCATCATCCTGGGCTCCATGGACATTGGAGTTTTAATGACATCACGTGGTTTTCTTCTAGATCTGGTCGAAAAACGGATGGTATGTGATGTGAATTAGAAAAATGGAATCGTTTTGGCACTGGAAGACCTGTGCTGCCCCTTCGAATGTTGCCATTCAACAAAACACTCAGGTCTCCATGGATAACGTACACTTTCAGGCATATGTGCTTCCACAGCCAAGAGAATCCATGGTAGCTGAAAATGGCCTGGGCGCTGAACTTCTCTCTGGATGTGGAATTGTTAGCGCCTGGAATAAGGATCAGCATTCTTGTTTTGTATAGGTGCTCAACATGCTTGATTTCATCACACTGTGCTCCATGGCAATTGGACTAGAAGTGACCCCGCAGGGTTTTCTTCTATATCTGGAGGAAAAGCCAATGGAATGTGAACTGAATGAGCCACGTGGAGTCGTTTTGGCACTGGAAGACCTGTGCTGGCCCTTTCGAATGTTGCCATTCACCAACGCAGTCA
Organism: Ochotona curzoniae; assembly: GCF_017591425.1. Lineage (NCBI taxonomy): Eukaryota > Metazoa > Chordata > Mammalia > Lagomorpha > Ochotonidae > Ochotona > Ochotona curzoniae. The sequence goes on along the minus strand of NW_024465540.1, from coordinate 813,290 downwards.
TTTCCCCAGGGATCACATACACTTTCAGGCATATGTGCTGCCAGAGAGAACAGAATCCATGGTAAATAAAAATGGCTTTTTTCGCTGAACTTCTCTCTGCATGTGGTGTTCTTAGCGCCTGGAATGAGCATGGGCATCCCTGTTTGGTGTGGGTGCTCAACATTCTTGATTGCATCATCCTGGGCTTCATGGACATTGGACGAGAAGTGGCCCCACTGAGTTTTCTTCTGGATCTATTCAAAAGGCTGATGATGTGTGAAATAATGAGCATCATGGAGTTGATTTGGCACTGGAAGACCTGTGCTGCCCCTTTCGAATGCTGCCATTCACCAACACAATCAGTTCCCCAGCAATCACTTACACTTCCAGGCATGTGTGCTGCCAGATCCAACAGAATTCTTTATACGTGAAAATGGTTTGGGCATTGAACTTCTCTCTGGATGTGGCGTTATTACCGACTGGAATGACGATTGGCATTCTTCAGTTTTGTGGGTGCTCAACATGCTTGATTTCATCATCCTGGGCTCCATGGACGTTGGACTAGAAGTGACCGAACATGGTTTTCACTAGATCTGGTCGAAAAGATGATGGTATGTGAAGTGAATAATCCACATGGAGTCGTTTTGGCACTGGCACATATGCACTTTCAAGCGAGTGCGGTGTTTTTTTTTTTTTTTTTTCGTAGCTGAAAATGTCTTGGGCGCTAAACCTCTCCCTGGATGTGGAGTTATTACCGCCTGGAATGAGGATTGGCATCCTGCTTTTATGTGGGTCTCAACATGCTTGATTTTATCATCCTGGCTTCCAAGGACATTGGATGAGATGTCAACAAACAGGGTTGCCTTATAGATACCGTGGAAAATCTGATGGTATGTGTAGTGAATGAGCAAGATGGAGTCGTTTTGGCACCGGAAGACCCGTGCTGCCCATTTCGAATGTTGCCATTCACCAACGCAGTCAGTTCCCCATGGTTCACATACTTTCAGGCATATGTGCTGCTAGAGTCAACAGAATCCATGGTAGCTGAAATTGGCTTGGTCGCTGAACTTCTCTCTGGATGTATTGTTGTTAGCGCCTGAAATGATGATCCACAGCCTTGTTTTGTGTGTGTGCTCAACATGCTGGTTTTCGTCATCCTGGGCTCCACGGACATTGGAAGAGAAGTGACCAGACTTGGTTTTCTTCTAGATCTGGTCGAAAAACTGATGGTATGTGAAGTGAATGAGCCACGTAGAGTCGTTTTGGCACTGGAAGACCTGTGCTGCCCCTTTCGAATGTTGCCATTCACCAACATACTCAGTTCCCTAGGCGTAACATACACTTTCAGGCATATGTGCTGCCAGAGCCAACGGAATCCGTGGTAGCTGAAAATGTCTTGCTTGCTGAACTCCTCTCTGGATGTCTTGTTGTTAGAGCCTGGAATGAGGATCGGCATCCTTGTTTTGTGTGGGTGCTCAACATGTTTGATTTCATCATCCTGGGCTCCATGCACATTGGACTAGAAGTGACCGAACAGGGTTGCATTCTAGATCTGGTCAAAAAGCTGATGATATGTGAAGTGAATGAGCCAAGTGGTGTCATTTTGGCACTGGAAGAACTGTGCTGCCTATTTCTAATGTTGCCATTCACCAACACACACTCTCCGCGATATATCACTTACAATTTCAGGTATATGTGCTGGCAGAGCAGTGGTTTTCCATTTTAGCAGAAAATGTCATTGACGCTGAACTTCACTCTGGGTGTGGAGCTGTTTTCGCCTGGAATGAAGATCTGCAATCTTGTTTTGTGTGGTGCTAAATATGCTTGATTTCATCATCCTGTGCTCCATGGACATTGCAGCTTTAGTGACCCCACGTGATTTTCTTCTAGATCTAGTCGAAAAGCTGATTGTGTGTGACGTGAAATAGAAAGGAGGAGTTGTTTTCTCATTGGAAGACCTGTGCTGCCCCATTCGAATGCTGCCATTCAACAACACACTCAGTTCCCCTTCAATCACATACACTTCCAGGCATATGTGCTGCCAGAGCCTACGGAATCCATGGTAGCTGAAAATGTCTTGGGCGCTGAACCTCTCTCTGGATGTAGAGTTATTACCGCCAAAAATGAGGATCGGCGTCCTTCTTTTGTGTGGGTGCTCAACATGCTTTATTTTGTCATCCTGGGCTCCAAATACATTGGATGAGATGTCAACACACAGGTTTGCCTTCTAGATATCATCGAAAATCTGATGGTATGTGAAGTGAATGAGAAACGTGGATTCGTTTTGGCACTGGAAGATCCGTGCTGCCCCTTTGGAATGTTGCCATTAACCAACACACTCAGTTCCCCAGAGGTCACATACTTTCAGGCATATGTGCAGCTGAAGCCAACAGAATCCATGGTATCTTAAAATGTATTGGGCGCTGAACTTTCTCTGGATGTGGTGTTGGTACCACCTGGAATGAGGATAGGCATATTGTTTTGTGTTGGTGTTCAAAATGCTTGATTTCATCATCCTGGGCTCCATGGACATTGGACTGTATGTAACCCCACATGGTTTTCTTCTAGATTTCGAATGTTGCCATGCACCAACACACTCAGGGATCACTTACATTTTCAGGCATATGTGCTGCCAGTGCCAACAGATTCCATGGTAGCTGAAAATGTCTTGGGCTCGGAACGTCTCTGGATGTGGGATGGTAGCGACTGGAATGAAGATCGGCATCCTTGTTTTGTGTGGGCGCTCAACATGCTGGATTTCATCATCCTTGGCTCCATACACATTTGACGAGAAGACCACTAACAAGGTTACATTCTGTATTTGGTCAAAAAACTGATGTTATGTGAAGTGAATGTGCCACGTGGAGTCGTTTTGGCACTGGAAGACCTGTGCTGCCCCTTTCGAAAGTTGCCATTCACCAACACACACAGTTCCCCAGGGATCACTTACATTTTCAGGCATATGTGCTGCCAGAGCCAACAGATTTCATGGTAGCTGAAAATTGTTTGGGTGCTCTACTTCTCTCTTGATGTGGAGTTGTTAGCGCCTGGAATAGGATCCGCATCAGTGTTTTGTGTGGGGGCTCAACATGCTTCATTTCATCGTCTTGGGATTCATGGACATTGCAGCTATATTTACCCCACGTTGTTTGCTTCTAGATCTGGTCGAAAAGCTGATGGTATGTGAAGAGAATGAGCCTTATGTAGTCGTTTTGGCACTGGAAGACCTGTGCTGCCCCTTTCAAATGTTGCCATTCCCCAACACACTCAGTTCCACAGGGATCACTTACCTTTCTGGCATATGTGCTGCGAGTGCAGTGGTTTCTTTTACTAGCTGAAAATGTCCTGGGCACTGAACTTCTCTATGCATGTGGAGTTGTTAGAGCCTGGAAAGAGGATCGGCATCCTGTTTTGTGCGGGTGTCCAACATGCATGATTTCATCATCCCGGGCTCCATTGACATTGGACGATACGTGACCCCACTTGGTTTACTTCTAGATCTCGTCGAAAAACTGATGGTATGTGAAGTGAATGATCCACGTGGAGTCGTTTTGGCACTGGAAGACCTGTGCTGACCCTTTCGAATATTGCCATTCACCAACACACTGAGCTCCCTTGGGTCTCATACACTTTCAGGCATATGTGCTGCCGAGCAGTGATTTTTTGTGGTAGCTGAAAATTACTTGGGTGCTGAACTTCTCTCTGGGTGCAGAGTTGCTAGCACCTGGAAAGAGGATCGACATCCTTGTTTTGTGCGCTGCTCAATATGCTTGATTTCATCATCCTCGGCTAATTCGGCATTGGAGGTTTCGTGACCCACTTGGTTTTCTTCTATATCTGTACGAAATGCTGATGGTATGTGAAGTGAATCAGCCACGTGGAGCCGTTTTGGCCTTGGAGGACCTGTGCTGGCCCTCGAATGTTGCTCTTCGCCTACATACTCTGTTCCCCAGGGATCACATACACTTTAAGACCTATGTGCTGCCAGAGCCAACAGAATCCATGGTACCTGAAATTTCTTGGTCCCTGAACTTCTCTCTGGATGAGGAGTTGTTTGCACCTGGAATGAAGATTGGCATCCTTCTTTTGTGTGGGTGCTCAACATGCTTGATTTTATCATCCTGGGCTGCAAGGACATTGGAGGTTAAATGACACTACTTTTTTTTCTTCTAGATATGGCCAAAATGCAGATGCTATGTGAAGTGAATGAGCCACATGGAGACGTTTTGACACTGGAAGACCTGTGCTGCCCTTTTCGAATGTTGCCATTCACTGATACATGCAGTTCCCCAGGGATCACATACACATTCAGACATATGTGCTGCCAGATTCAACAGAATCCATGGTAGCTGAAAATGGCTTGGGCGCTGAACTTCTCTCTGGATGTGAAGTTGTTAGCACCTAGAAAGAGCATCGGCTCACTTGTGTGCTCAACATGCTTGATTTTATCATCCTTGGCTCCATACATATTAGGCGAGAAGACCACAAAGAAGGTTACATTCTGGACCTGGTCAAAAAGCTGATGTAATATGAAGTGAATGAGCCACGTGGAGTGATTTTGGCACTAGAAGACCTGTGCTGCCCCTTTTGAATGTTGTCATTCACCAACACACACAGTTCCCCAGGGATCACTTACATTTTCAGGCATACGTGCTGCCAGAGCCAACAGATTCCCTGGTAGCTGAAAATTGTTTGGGCACTCTACTTCTATCTGGATGTGGAGTTGTTTTCGCCTGGAATGAGGATCGGCATCCTTGTTTTGTGTGGGTGCTCATAATGCTTGATTTCATCATCCTGGGCTCCATGGCCATTGCAGGTTTAGTGACCCCACGAGGTTTTCTTCTAGATATGGTCCACAAGCTGATGGTATGTGAAGTGAATTAGCAACGAGGATTCGTTTTGGCACTGGAAGAAATGTGCTGTGCCTTTCGAATGTTGCCATTCACCAACACACTCAGTTCTCCAGGGATCATATACACATTCAGGCATATGTGCTGCAAGAGCCAACAGAATCCATGGTAGCAGAAAATGGCTTGGGCGCTGAACTTCTCTCTGGATGTGGAGTTGTTAGCGCCTGGAATGAGGATCCGAATCTTTGTTTGGTGTGGGTGCTCAATATGCTTGATTGCATGTTTTCATCATCCTGGGATCCATGGACATTGGACGAGAAGTGACCGAACAGGGATGCATTCTAGATCAGGTCGAAAATCTGATGGTATGTGAAGTGAATTAGCAACAAGGATTCGTTTTGGCACTGGAAGACCTGTGCTGCCCCTTTCAAATGTTTCCATTCACCAACACATTCAGTTACCCGGAGATCACAAACACTTTCAGGCATATGTGCTGACAGAGCAGTGGTTATTCGTGGTAGCTGAAATTGCCTTGGGCGCTGAAATTCTCTCTGGATGTGGAGTTGTTAGCGCCTGGAATAAGGATCTGCATCCTTGTTTTGTGTGGTGCTAAACATGCTTGATTTCAACATCCTGGGCTCCAAGAGCATTGGAAAACAAGTGACCACAATTACTTTTCTTCTAGATCTGGTCAGAAAGCTGATGGTATGTGAAGAGAATGAGGCACGTGGAGTCGTTTTGGCACTGGAAGAATTGTGCTGACCATGTCGAATGTTTCCATTCACCAACACACTCAGTTCCCGAGGGATCACATACACTTTCAGGCATATGTGCTGCCAGAGTAGTGGTTTTCCATAATAGGTGAAAATGTCTTGGGCTTTGAACTTCTCTCTGGATGTGGAGTTGTGAGCGCCAGGAACAAGGATAGGCATCCTTGTTTTGTGTGTGTGCTCAACATGCATTTTTTCCTCATAATGGGCTCATGGGCATGGGACGAGAATTCAACCAAAAGGTTTGCATACTAGATCTGGACAAAAAGCTGATGGTATGTGAAGTGAATGAGCCACATGGAGTCGTTTTGGCACTGAAAGACCTGTGTTACCACTTTTGAATGTTGCCATTCACCAACACTCTCAATTCCCAAGGGATCACATACACTTTCACCCATAAGTGGTGCCAGAGCAGTGTTTATTGGTGGTAGCTGAAAATGGCTTGGGCGCTGAACTTCTCTCAGGATGTGGAGTTGTTAGTGCCTGGAAAGAGGATCGGTTTCAATCTTTTGTGTTGGTGCTAAATATGCTTGATTTCATCATCCTGGGCTCCATGGACATTGGCGGTTAAGTGACACATCAGGATTTTCTTCCAGATCTGGTTGAAAATCTGATGGTATCTGAAGTGAATTAGCAACGAGGAGTCGTTTTTGCACTCTTAGACCTATGCTGCCCCTGTTGAATGTTACCATTCACCAACACACTCAGTATCCAGGGATACCATACTATTTCAGGCATATATGCTGTGACTGCAGTGGTTTCTTTTAGTAACTGAAAATGGCTTGGGCGCTGAACTTGTCTCTGGATGTGGAGTTGTTAGCGTCTGGAATGAGGATTGACATCCTTGTTCTGTGTGGGTGCTCAACATGCTTGTTTTCATCATACTGGGCTGGATGGACATGATGCGAGACGTGACCACACTTGGATACCTTCTCTATCTGAATGAAAATCTGATTGTATGTGAAGTTCCTGAGCCATTTTACTCTCTTAATGTGCAGTTGTATGTAATCCTTAAATAACTGAGCTACCATGAATTCTGATTTTCTCTGGTAGCACATATGCCTAATTGTATATGATCCAAGGGAAACAGAGTGTGTTGGTGAATGGCAACATTCGAATAGGGCAGAACAGGTCTTCCAGTGCCAAAACGACTCCACATGGCTCATTCACTTCACATAACATCCTATTTTTTACCAGATCAAAAAGAAAAGCAAGTGGGGTCACTTCTTGTCCAATGTGCATAGAGCCCAGGATGACGAAATAAAGCATGTTCAGCACCCACACAAAACAAGGATTCAGATCCTCATTCCAGGCGCTAACAAATCCACATGCAGAGAGAACTTCAGCCCCCAAGCCATTTTCAGCTACCATGGAAAACCACTGCTCTGGCCACACCTAAGCCTGAAAGTGTAAATGATCCCTGGGAAACTGAGTTGAGTTGTTGAATGGCAACATTAGAAAGGGTCAGCACAGGTCTTCCAGTGCCAAAACGAATCCAGGGGGCTCATTCACTTCACACACCATCAGCTTTTCGACCAGATCTAGAAGAAATCCCTTCGGGGTCAATTAAGCTCCTATGTCCATTAATCCCAGGATGTTGAAATCAAGCATGTTGAGCACTACGCAAAGCAATGATGCTGATCCTTATTCCAGGCGCTAACAACTCCACATCCAGAGAGAAGTTCAGCGCCTAAGCCATTTTCAGCTGCCATGGATTCTGTTGCTCTAGCAGCACATATACCTGAAAGTGTATGTGATCCCTGGGGAACTCAATGTGATGGTGAATGGATACAATCGAAAGGGTTAGCACAGGTCTTCCAGTGCTAAAACGACTCCACGTGGCTCATTCACACACATACCACCAGCTTTTTGAGATCTAGAAGGCAACCTTGTTTCGTCACGTCTCGTCCAATATTTATGAAGACCAGGATGATGAAATCAAGCATGTTGTGTACCCACACAAAACAAGGATGCTGATCCTCATTCCAGCTGCAAACAACTCCACATCCAGAGAGAATTTCAGCCCCCAAGGCATTTTGAGCTACCAAGGAAAACCACTGCTCTGGAAGCACATATGCCTGAAATTGTATGTGATCCCTGGGGAAATGAGTGTGTAGGTGAATGGCAACATTCGAAAGGGGCAGCACAGGTCTTTCAGTGCGTAAACGAATCCACGTGGCTCATTCACGTCACATACCATCAGCTTTTCTACCAGATCTAGAAGAAAACCAAGTCGGGTCACTTCTCGTCCAATGTCCATGGAGCCATGGATGATGAAATCAAGCATGTTGAGCACCCACAGAAAACAAGATGCAGATCCTCATTCCAGGCGCTAACAACTCCACATCCAGGGGGAGGTTCAGCGCCCAAGCCATTTTCAGCTACCATGGATTGTTTTGGTTCTGGCAGCACATATGCCTGACTGTGTAAGTGATACCTCAGGAACTGAGTGTGTTGGTGAATGGCAACATTCGAAAGGGGCAGCACAGGTCTTCCAGTGCCAAAACGACTCCACGTGGCTCATTTACTTCACATAATATCAGCTTGCGAGGAGATCTAGAAGGCAACCCTGTTTTCTTTTTTTTCGTCCAATGTACATGGAACCCAGGATGATGAAATCAAGCATGTTGAGCACCCACACAAAACAATGATGCTGATCCTCATTCCAGGAGCTAACAACTCCACATCCAGAATGAAGTTCAGCGCCAAAGCCATTTTCAGCTACCACGGAAATCCACTACTCTGGCAGCTCATATGCCTGAAAGTGTATGTGATCCCTGAGGAAATGAGTGTTTTGGTGAATGGCAACATTAGAAAGGGGCAGCACAGGTCTTCCAGTGCCAAAACGACTCCACGTGGCTCATTCACCTCACATACCATCAGCTTTTGGAGGAGATCTAGAAGGCAACCCTGTTTTGCAGCTTCTCGTCCAATGTCCCTAGTGCATAATATGATGAAATCAATCATGTTGAGCACCCACACAAAATAAGTATGGCGATCCACCTTACAGGAGCTAACAACTCCACATCTGTAGGGAGCCGTGCAGTTGGGTCGGATGGCATGGGTGTGTGGTGAGCAACGCTCCTCAGTTAGCAAGGCTGCGAGGAGTTTCTGGCTGTGTGGCAAGCCCCGGCAGACTGTCTCTGGTCACCTCATTGCTGCCTCACCCATTGTATGGAACTCAATCACCTCTCTGATGTTTCATAGAATTCTTCGGAGGGTGTTGTTGTTGTTTTCTGCTAATGTGAAGTGATTCCTGTAACTGGTGTGACACCTCAAATTGATCTATCATGTTATGATAAAAACTCCTATAGTAACGTAAGGCCATGACACACAGTTGAAAGTATACAATAATACAATTGAGCCCACTATGTTTCCAAACATCCTGTTATGTGCCCACTTTTGTCCTAAAGTTTGCCCTAGTATAAGCAATGTTTTCCTTAAGAAATGGCTTGATAATATCTTGCAATAGATGGCAATCATGGAGGTACAAAGAGTTTGTTTACCATGCACCTCGAACTGTTACAACACATGATATGACGCATTTTAGTTTCTTACCACAGAGAGCAAAAGTATATGGGGCATCTTTTACAAGGAAATAAATGTGAACCCCGTCAAATTGGCTTAAAATCTCAATCTTATATTGGCACTTATATTTAGCGAAAGAAAACAGTTTATATAGATGAAAGGAAGTTTCTTGTAAGAGGCCCTCTGTTTGTAGATTAGCTGAAGTGCCTTGATCCCTTTCACTGCCCTTTAACAAAAGAATAAAAAACAATTGAATCAGCACTAGGTGATGGTGACCGTAATTAATGCATGATTTGATTATAAAATTTAGCAAAGAATCTATGTTTTATGCTTTTATAAAATCCTTTCATTTATGATCTTTTAATTTTGTATTCTTAATATTTTAATCAATATTCGCTTGTGTTTAGTAAACATTGATTTTGAGTATAAGTAAACTACTTGTCACTATGTAACTGCATGTGCTGCCAACAGTGGAGTTCCTGGCTTCAGCCAGGTGATTGCAGGTTTCAATGAGTAATGGTTTGTTAAGAATGTTTTCTTTGAAACAGAAAAATATTTTTTAGGATTGCTTCTTTCATTTTCATAACCATGATGTAATGAAAAAAGAAACAATTGGATGTTGTGAAAAAATTTGTGATGATTTATGTATAAATAAAGAAGGCAACTTTTCTGAGTTGTCCATTATGAGCATCAAGTCATAGTGGTCCGTGTCTTATCTCTTCCTATCATCTCACCAATCCACGCATCCTTTGCAAGCTCTCAGTCAGCTGGAGCTGGTCCCCAGCACACATCCAGAGAGAAGTTCAGCGCCCAAGACATTTTCAGCTACCATGCATTCTCTTGCCGATGGCAGCACATATGCCTGAAAGTGTAGGTGATCCCTGGGGAACTGAGTGTGTTGGTGAATGACAACATTTGAGAGGGGCATCACAGGTCTTCCAGTGCCAAAATGATTCCACTTGTCTCATTCACTTCACATACATAGGCTTTTCGACCGGATCTAGAAGGCAACCCTGTGGGGTCTTTTCTCCAATGTCCATGGAGCACAGGATGATGAAATCAAGCATGTTGAGCACCCACACAAACCAAGGATGCCAATTCTCTTTCCAGGTGCTAACAACTCCATATCCAGGGAGAATTTCAGCGGCCAAGCCATTTTCAGCTACCAAGGAAAAGCACTGCTCCGGCAGCACATATGCCAGAAATTGTATGTGATCCCTGGGGAACTGAGTGTGTTGGTATAAGGCAACATTCGAAAGGGGCAGCACAGTTCTTCCAGTGCCAAAACGAATCAACGTGGCTCATTCACTTTACATACCATTAGCTTTTCGACAAGATCTAGAAGGCAACACTGTTGGGTCACTTCACGTCCAATCTCCATGGAGCACAGGAAGATGAAATCAAGCATGTTGAGCACCCACACTAAACAAGGATGCCCATCCTCATTCCAGGCGGTACCAACTCCATATCTAGAAAGAAGTTCAGCGCCAAAGATATTTTCTGCTACCATGGATTCTCTTGGCTCTGGCATCAAATAAGCCTGAAAGTGTATGTGATCAGTGGGACACTGAATTTGTAGGTGAATGGCAACAATTGAAAGGGGCAGCACAGGTCATCCAGTGCCAAAACGACTCCATGTGGCTCATTCACTTCATATACCATCAGCTTTCGACCAGATCTAGAAGAAAACCCTGGTGGGTCACTTAACCTCCAATGTCCATGGAGCACAAGATGATGAAATCAAGCATGTTGAACACCCACACAAAACAAGGATTCTGATCATCTATCCAAGTGCTAACAACTCAAATCCAGAGAGAGGTTCAAAGTAAAACCATTTTCAGCTACCATGGATTCTGTTGGCTCTGGCAGCACATATACCTGAAAGTGTATGTGATCCCTAGGGAACTCAGTATGTAGGTGAATATCAACAATCGAAAGGGGCTGCACAGGTCTTTCAGTGCCAAAAGGACTGTACATGCCTCATTCACTACATATACCATCAGCTTTTCAGCCAGATCTAGAAGAAAACCGTATGGGGTCACTTCTAGTCCAATCTCCATAGAGCCCAGGATGATGAAATCAAGCATGATGGGTACCCACACAAAACATGGATGCTGATCCTCTTTGCAAGGGCTAAAAACTCCACATCCAGAGAGAAGTTCAGTGCCCAAGACATTTTCAGTTGCCATGGATTCTATTGGCTCTGGCAGCACATATGCCAGAAAGTGTATGTGATCCCTGGGGAACTGAGTGTGTTGGTAAATGGCAACATTCGAAAGGGGCAGCACAGGTCTTCCAGTGCCAAAACGACTCCACGTGGCTCATTCAGTTCACATACCATCAGCTTTTCGACCAGATCAAGAAGAAAAAAAGTAGGGTTACATCCAGTCAAATGTTAATGGAGCCCTGGATGATGAAATCAAGCATGTTGAGCACCCACACAAAACAAGGATGCCGATCCTCACTCCAGGCGCTAACAACTCCACATCCAGAGAGAAGTTCAGCGCCTAAGCCTTATTCAGCTAGCAATGGTTCTCTTGGCTCTGAAAGCACATATGCCTGAAAGTGTGTGTGATCCCTGGGGAACTGAATGTGTTGGTGAATGGCAACATTCGAAAGGGGCAGCACAGGTCTTTCTGTGCCAAAATGACTGCAAGTGCCTCATTCACATCATATACCATCAGCTTTCCGTAAAGAACTAGAAGGCAACCCTGTTTGTTCAATTCTAGTGCAATGTCCATGGATCCCAGGATGATGAAATCAAGCATGTTGAGCACCGACACAAAACAAGGATGCTGATCCTCATTCCAGGCGCAAACAACTCCACATCCAGAGAGAAGTTTAGCGCCCAAGCCATTACCAGCTACCATGGATTCTCTTGGCTCTGACAGCACAGATGCCTGAAAGTGTATGTGGTCCGTGTGGACCTGAGTATGTTGGTGAAAGGCAACATTCGAAAGGGGCAGCACAGGTCTTTCAGTGCCAAAATGACTCCACGTGGCTCATTCACTTCATATACCATCAGCTTTTCGTCGAGATCTAGAAGGCTACCCTGTTTGTTCACTTCTCATCCAATGTCCATGGAGCCCAGGATGATGCAATCAAGCATGTTGAACACCCACACAAAACAAGGATGGTGATACTCATTGCAGGCGCTAACAACTCCACATCCAGAGAGAAGTACAACGCCCAAGCCATTTTCAGCTACCATTTATTCTGTTGGATCTGGCCGCACATATGCCTGAAAATGCATGTGATCACTGGGGAACTGAGTGTGTAGTTGAATGACAACATTCAAAAGTGGTAGCACAGGTCTTCCAGTGCGAAAACGACTCCACGTGGCTCATTCAGTTCATATACCATCAGCATTTCGACCAGATTTAGAAGAAATCCAAGTGGGGTCTTATTTAGTTCAAAGTCCATGGAGCTCTAGATGATGAAATCAAGCAAGTTGAGCACCCACACAATACAAGGATGCCGATCCTCATGCCACATGCTAGCAACTCCACATCAAGAGAGAAGTTCAGTGCACAAGCCATTTTTAGCTAGCATGGATTCTGTTTTCTCTGGCTGCCCATAAGTTTAAAGTGTGTGTGATCCCTGGGGAACTGAATGTGTTGGTGAATGGCAAAATTCGAAATGGGCAGCACATGTCTTCCAGTGCCAAAATGACTCCACGTGCCTCATTCACTTTTTATACCATCAGATTTTCGTCAAAATCTAGAAGGCAACCCTATTTGTTCACTTCTCATCCAATGTCCATGGAGCCCAGGATGATGCAATCAAGCATGTTGAACACCCACACAAAACAAGGATGGTGATACTCATTGCAGGCGCTAACAACTCCACATCCAGAGAGAAGTACAACGCCCAAGCCATTTTCAGCTACCATTTATTCTGTTGGATCTGGCCGCACATATGCCTGAAAATGCATGTGATCACTGGGGAACTGAGTGTGTAGTTGAATGACAACATTCAAAAGTGGCAGCACAGGTCTTCCAGTGCCAAAACGACTCCACGTGGCTCATTCAGTTCATATACCATCAGCATTTCGACCAGATTTAGAAGAAATCCAAGTGGGGTCTTATTTAGTTCAAAGTCCATGGAGCTCTAGATGATGAAATCAAGCAAGTTGAGCACCCACACAATACAAGGATGCCGATCCTCATGCCACATGCTAGCAACTCCACATCAAGAGAGAAGTTCTGTGCACAAGCCATTTTTAGCTAGCATGGATTCTGTTTTCTCTGGCTGCCCATAAGTTTAAAGTGTGTGTGATCCCTGGGGAACTGAGTGTGTTGGTGAATGGCAAAATTCGAAATGGGCAGCACATGTCTTCCAGTGCCAAAACGACTCCACGTGCCTCATTCACTTTTTCTACCATCAGATTTTCGTCAAAATCTAGAAGGCAACCCTATTTGTTCACTTCTCCTCCAATGTCCATGGAGCCCAGGATGATGAAATCAAGCATGTTGAGCACCCACACAAAACAAGGATGCCGGTTCTCATTCCAGGCACTAACAACTCCACATCCAGAGAGAAGTTCAGTGCCCAAGCCATTTTCAGCGATCGTGGATTCTGTTGGCTCTTGCAGCACATATGCCTGAAAGTGTGATCCGTGCTTAATAGAGTGTGTTGGTGAATGACAACATTCGAAAGGGGTAGCACAGGTCTTCCAGTGCCAAAACGACTCCATGTGGCGCATTCACTTCATATACCATCGGCTCTTCGTCCAGATTTAGAAGAATTAAAAATGGGATCACATATAGTTCAATGTCCATGGAGCCCAGGATGATCAAAACAAGCAAGTTGAGCTGCAACACAAAACAAGGATGCCGATCCTCATTCCACGTGCTAACAACTCCACATCCAGATAGTAGTTCAGCGCCCAGGCCATTTTCAACTACCATGGATTCTGTTGAATCTGGCCGCACATATGCCTGAAAGTGTAAGTGATCTTTGGGGAACTGAGTGTGTTTTTTATGTCAACATATGAAATGGGCAGCACTGGACTTCCAGTGCCAAAACGACGCCACGTGGCCAATTCACTTCATTTACCATCAGCTTTTCTTCCAGATTTACAGGCAATCCTATTTGTTCACATCTCGTCCAATGTTCATGGAGCCCATGATGATGAAATCAAGCATGTTGAGCACCCACACAAAACAAGGATGCCGATCATCATTCCACATGCTAACAAATCCACATCCAGAGAGATCAGCGCAAAAGCCATTTTCAGTACCCTGCATTCTGCTGGCTCTGGCCGCCCATAAGTTTGAAAGTGTGTGTGATCGCTGGGGAACTGAGTGTGTTGGTGAATGGCAACAATGGAAAGGGGCAGCACAGGCCTTCCAGTGACAAAACGACTCCACGTGCCTCATTCACTTCACATTCCATCAGCTTTTTATCCAGATTTAGAAGAAATCCAAGTGGGGTCACATTTAGTTCAATTTCCATGGAGTCCTAGATGATGAAATCAAGCATGTTGAGCACCCACACAATACAAGGATGCAGATCCTCATTCCACCGGTAGCAACTCCACATCCAGAGAGAAGTTCAGTCCCCAAGCCATTTTCAGCTACCATGGATTCTGTTTTCTCTGGCCGCCCATAAGTTTGAAAGTGTATGTGATCCCTGGGGAACTGAGTGTGTTGGTGAATGTCAACATTTGAAAGGGGCAGCACAGGTCTTCCAGTGCCAAAACAACTCCATGAGGCTCATTAAGTTCACATACCATCAGGTTTTTGTCCAGATCTAGAAGAAATCCAAGTGGGGTCACATTTAGTTCAATGTCCCTGGAGCCCTAGATGATCAAATCAAGCAAGGTGAGCACCCACACATTAAAAGGATGCCGATCCTCATTCCACGTGATAAAAATTCCACATCAAGAGAGAAGTTCAGCGCACAAGCCATTTTCACCTACCATGCATTCTGTTGGCTCTGGCCGCACATATGCCAGAAACTGTGTGTGATCCCAGCGAACTGAGTGTGTTGATGAATGGCAACATTGGAAAAGGGCAGCACAGGTCTTCCAGTGCCAAATGTACTCCACGTGGCTCATTCACTTCACATACCATCAGCTTTTCGTCCATATTTAGAAGACAAATCTGTTGGTTCACATCTCGTCCAATGTCCATGGAGCCCAGGATGATGAAATCAAGCATGTTGAGCACCCACACAATACAAGGATGTAGATCCTCATTCCATGTGCTAACAACTCCACATCCAGAGAGAAGTTCAGCGCCAAGCCATTTTCAGCTACCATGGAAAACCAATGGGCTGGCAGCACATAAGGCTGATATTGTATGTGATCCCTGGAAACAGAGTGTGTTGAAGATTGGAAATAGTACAAAGGGGCAGCACAGTTCTTCCAGTGCCAAAACAACTCCACGTGCCTCATTCACTTCATATACCATCAGCTTTTCGTCCATATTTAGAAGACAAACCTGTTGGTTCACCTCTTGTCGAAAGTCCACGGAGCCTAGGATGATGAAATCAAGCATGTTGAGCACCCACTCAAAACAAGGATGCAGATCCTCAATCCACATGCTAACAACTCCACATGCAGGGAGAATTTCAGCGCCCAAGACATTTTCAACTTCCATGGATTCTGTGGGCTCTAGCAGCAGATATGCCAGAAAGTGTGTGTGATCCCTGGGGAACTGAGTGTGTTGGTGAATGGCAACTTTCGAAAGGGGAAGAACAGGCCTTCCAGTGCCAAAACAAATCCACGTGGCTCATTCACTTCATATACCATCAGCTTTTGGTCCAGATATAGAAGGCAACCCTGTTTGTTTACTTCTCGTCCAATGTTCATGGAGCCCAGGATGAAGAAATCAAGCATGTTGAGCACCCACACAAAACAAGGATGCCGATCCTCATTGCAGGCAATAACAACTCCACATCCAGAGAGAAGTTCAGTGCCCAAGCCTTTTTCAACTACCGTGGATTCTGATGGCTCTGTCTGCACATATGCCTGAAAGTGTGTGTGATCCCTGGGGAACTGAGTGTGTGGGTGAATGGCAAAATTCGAAAGGGGCAGCACAGGTCTTCCTGTGCCAAAATGACTCCCCATGCTCATTTACTTCCTATACCATCAGCTTTCGGTAAAGACCTAGAAGGCAACCCTGTTTGTTCAATTCTAGTGTAATGTGCATGGAACCCAGGATGATGAAATCAAGCATGCAGAGAACCTACACAAAACAAGGATGCTGATCCTCATTCCAGGCGCTAACAAATCCACATCCAGAGAGAAGTTCAGCACCCAAGCCATTACCAGCTACCATGGATTCTCTTGGCTCTGACTGCACATATGCCTGAAAGTGTATGTGGTCCCTGGGGAACTGAGTGTGTTTGTGAATGGCAACATTCAAAATGGACAGCACAGGTCTTTCAGTGCCAAAATGACTCCACGTGGCTCATTCACTTCACATACCATCAGCTTTTCGAACAGATCTAAGAGGCAACCCTGTGTGTTCACTTCTAGTTCAATGTGCTTGGATCCCAGGATGATGAAATCAAGCTTGTTGAGCACCCACACAAAACAAGAATGACATTCCTCATTAAAGGCGCTAACAACACCACATCCAGAGACAAGTTCATTGCCAAGCCAATTTCAGCTACCATGGAAAACCGAGGCTCTGGCAGCACATATGCCTGAAATTATATGTGATCCCTTGGAAACTGAGTGTGTTGGAGATTGGCAAGACTATAAATGGGCAACACAGGTCTTCCAGTGCCAAACCACACCACGTGGCTACTTCAGTTAACATACCATCAGATTTTCGGCCAGATCTAGAAGAAAACCGTGTCGAGTTAATTAACTTCCAATGTGCATGGATCCAACAATGAAGTAATTAAGCATGTTGAGCACCCACAAAAACAAGGAAGCCTAGCCTCTTTGAAGGCGCTAACAACTCCACATCCAGAGACAAGTTCAGCGCCCAAGACATTTTCAGCTACCATGGAAAACCAATGCTCTGGGAGCACATATGCCTGAAATTGTATGTGATCCCTGGGAAACTGAGTGTGTTTGTGATTGGCAACACTAGAAAGGGGCAGCACAGGTCTTCCAGTGCCAAAACGACACCACATGGCTCATTCACTTCATATACCATCAGCATTTCGTCCAGATCTAGAAGGCAACCCAGTTGGGTCATTTAACCTCCAATGTCCATGGATCCCAGGATGATGAAATCAAGCATGTTGAGCACCCACACAAAACAAGGATGCCGATCCTCATTCCAGGCGCTAACAACTCCACATCCAGAGAGAAGTTCAGCCCCCAAAACATTTTCAGCTACCATGGATTCTGTCGGCTGTGGCCGCACATATGCCTGAAAGTGTGTGTGATCCAAGGAAACTGAGTGTGTTGGTGAATGGCAACATTTGAAAGGGGCAGCACAGGTCTTCCAGTGCCAAAACGACTCCACGTGGCTCATTCACTTCACATACCATCAGCTTTTCGTCCAGATCTAGAAGAAATTCAATTCGGTCACATTTATTTCAATGTCCGTGGAGCAAATGATGATGAAATCAAGCATGTTCAGCATGCAAACAATACACGTATGCCGATACTCATTCCAGGAGCTAACAACTCCACATCCAGAGAGAAGTTCAGCGTCCAAGCAATTTTCAGCTACCATGGATTCTGTTGGCTCTGGCAGCACATAAGACAGCAAGAATATGTGATCCCTAGGAAACTGAGTGTGTTGGTGAATGGCAACATTCGAAAGGGGCAGCACAGGTCTTTCAGTGACAAAACGACACTACCTGGCTCATTCACTTCACATACCATCAGCTTTTCGACCAGATCTAGAAGAAAACCATGTTGGGTTACATCCAGTCCAAGGTCCATGGATCCTAAGATGACAAAATCAAGCATGTTGAGCACCCACACATACAAGCATGCCCATTGTCATTCCAGGCGCTAACAACTCCACATCCAGAGAGAAGTTCAGCGCCCAAGCCATTTTCAGCTACCATAGATTTTGTTGGCTCTGGCAGCACATATGCCTGAAAGTGTGTGTGATTCCTTAGGAACTGAGTGTGTTGGTGAATGGCAACATTCGAAAGGAGCAGCACAGGTCTTCCAGTGCCAAAACGACTCCACGTGGCTCATTCAGTTCACATACCATCAGCTTTTCGAACAGATCTAAGAGGCAACCCTGTGTGTTCACTTCTAGTTCAATGTGCTTGGATCCCAGGATGATGAAATCAAGCATGTTGAGCACCCACACAAAACAAGAATAACATTCCTCATTAAAGGCGCTAACAACACCACATCCAGAGACAAGTTCATTGCCAAGCCAATTTCAGCTACCATGGAAAACCGAGGCTCTGGCAGCACATATGCCTGAAATTTTATGTGATCCCTTGGAAACTGAGTGTGTTGGAGATTGGCAAGACTATAAATGGGCAACACAGGTCTTCCAGTGCCAAACGACACCACGTGGCTACTTCAGTTAACATACCATCAGATTTTCGGCCAGAGCTAGAAGAAAACCGTGTCGAGTTAATTAACGTCCAATGTGCATGGATCCAACAATGAAGTAATCAAGCATGTGGAGCACCCACAAAAACAAGGAAGCCGAAACTCTTTGAAGGCGCTAACAACTCCACATCCAGAGACAAGTTCAGCGCCCAAGACATTTTCAGCTACCATGGAAAACCAATGCTCTGGCAGCACATATGCCTGAAATTGTATGTGATCCCTGGGAAACTGAGTGTGTTTGTGATTGGCAACACTAGAAAGGGGCAGCACAGGTCTTCCAGTGCCAAAACGACACCACATGGCTCATTCACTTCATATACCATCAGCATTTCGTCCAGATCTAGAAGGCAACCCAGTTTGGTCATTTAACCTCCAATGTCCAGGGATCCCAGGATGATGAAATCAAGCATGTTGAGCACCCACACAAAACAAGGATGTAGATCCTCATTCCAGGCGCTAACAACATCACATCCAGAGAGAAGTTCAGCCCCCAAAACATTTTCAGCTACCATGGATTCTGTCGGCTGTGGCCGCATATATGCCTGAAATTCTATGTGATCCCTAGGGAACTGAGTGTGTTGGTGAATGGCAACATTTGAAAGGGGCAGCACAGGTCTTCCAGTGCCAAAACGACTCCACGTGGCTCATTCACTTCACATACCATCAGCTTTTCGTCCAGATCTAGAAGAAATTCAATTCGGTCACATTTATTTCAATGTCCGTGGAGCAAATGATGATGAAATCAAGCATGTTGAGCACGCAAACAATACACGTATGCTGATCCTCATTCCAGGAGCTAACAACTCCACATCCAGAGAGAAGTTCAGCGCCCAAGCCATTTTCAGCTACCATGGATTCTGTTGGCTCTGGCAGCACATATGCCTGAAAGTGTGTGTGATCCCTGGGGAACTGAGTGTGTAGGTGAATGGCAACATTTGAAAGGGGCAGCACAGGTCTTCCAGTGCCAAAACGACTCCATGTGGCTCATTCAGTTCACATACCATCAGCTACTCCTAGTATGGTAACATCCAGTCCAATGTGCATGGAGCCCAGCATGATGAAATCAAGCTTGTTGAGCACCCACATATAAAAAGGATGCTGATCCTCATACCAGGCCCTAACAACACCACATCCAGAGAGAAGTTCAGCACCAAGCCAATTTCAGCTACCATGGAAAACCGAGGCTCTGGAAGCACATATGCCTGAAATTGTATGTGATCCCTGTGAAACTGAGTGTGTTGGAGATTGGCAAAGCTGTAAAGGGGCAGCACAGGTCTTCCAGTGCCAAAACGACTCCACGTGGCTCCTTCAGATCACATACCATCAGATTTTCGACCAGATCTAGAAGAAAACCCTGTCGAGTTAATTAACGTCCAATGTGCATGGATCCAAGAATGAAGTAATCAAGCATCTTGAGCACGCACAAAAAACAAGGATGCCAATTCTCTTTGAAGGCGCTAACAACTCCAAATCCAGAGAGAAATTCAGCGCCCAAGACATTTTCAGCTACCATGGATTCTGTTGGCTCTGGCAGCACATATGCCTGAAAGTGTATGTGATTCCTTTGGACTGAGTGTGTTGGTGCATGGCAATATTTGAAAGGGGCAGCACAGGTCTTCCAGTGCCAAAACGACTCCACATGGCTCATTCAGTTCACATACCATCAGCTTTTCGACCAGATCTAGAAGGCAACCATGTTTGTTCACTTCTCGTCCAATGTACATGTATACCAGGATGATGAAATCAAGCATGTTGAGTACCAACACAAAATAAGGATGCCGATCCTCTTTGAAGGCGCTAACAATTCCACATCCAGAGAGAAGTTTAGCGCCAAGATATTTTCAGCTACCATGGAAAACCAATGCTCTGGCAGCACATATGCCTGAAATCGTATGAGATCCCTGTGAAAGTGAGTATGTTGGTGATTGGCACCATTCGAAAGTGTCAGCACAGGTCTTCCAGTGCGAAAGTGAATGCACGTGGCTCATTCACTTCATATACCATTCACTTTTCTTCCATATGTAGAAGGCAACCCTGTGTGTTCACTTCACGTGCATTGTCCATGGAGGACAGGATGATGAAATCAAGCATGTTGAGCACCCACACAAAACAAGGATGCCGATCATCATTCCAGTCGCTTACACTTCCACATCCAGAGAGAAGTTCAGCGCCCAAGCCATTTTCAGCTACCATTTATTCTGTTGGATTTGGCCGCACATATGCCTGAAAGTGCATGTGATCACTGGGGAACTGAGTGTGTTGGTGAATGGCAACATTCGAAAGGGGCAGCACAAGTCTTCCAGTGCCAAATTGACTCCACTTGGCTCATTCGCTTCACATACCATCAGGTTTCCTCCATGTCTCGAAAGCAACCCTGTTTGTTCACTTCTTGTCCAATGTCCATGGAGCCCAGGATGATGAAATCAAGCGTGTTGAGCACCGACACAAAACAAGGTTGCCGATCCTCATTCCAGGCGCTAACAACTCCACATTAAGGGAGAATTTCAGTGTCCAAATCATTTTCAGGTACCAGGGATTCTCTTGACTGGGTCCGCAGACATCCCTGAACGTGCATGTGATCCCTGGGAAACTGAGTATGTTGGTGAATGGCAACAATCGAAAGGGGCAGCACAGGTCTTCCAGTGCCAACATGACTCCACGTGACTCATTGAGTTCACATACCTTAGGTTTTCGACGAGATTTAGAAACCAAGCCTCTTTCTTCAAATCTCGTCCAATGGCCATGGAGCCCAGGATGATGAAACCTAGCAGGTTGAGCACCCACACAGACAAGGATGCCGATTCTCATTACATGCGCTAACAACTCCACATCCAGAGAGAAGTTCAGCGCCCAAGCCATTTTCAGCTACCATGCATTCTGTTGGCAGTGGCACTTATGCCTGAACGTGAAAGTGATCCCTGGGGCACTGAGTGTGTTGGTGAATGGCAACATTCGAAAGGGGCAGCACAGGTCTTCCAGTGCCAACATGACTCCACTTGGCTCATTCAGTTCACATTCCATCACATTTTCTACCAGATCAAGAAGAAATCCTAGTATGGTTACATCCACTCCAATGTGCATGGAGCCCAGGATGATGAAACCAAGCTTGTTAAGCACCCAACAAACAAGGATGCCAATCCTCATTCCAAGCGCTAACATCTCCACATCCAGAGAGAAGTTCAGGGCAAATGCCATTTTCAGCTACCATGGATTCTGTTAGCTCTGAAAGCACATATGCCTGAAAGTGTGTGTGATTCTTGGGAAACTGAGTGTATTGTTGAATGGCAACATTCGACAGGGCAGCACAGGTCTTCCAGTATTAAAACGACTCCAAGTGGCTCATTCGCTTCATATACCATCAGCTGTTCGACCAGCTCTAGAAGAAAACCCAGTAGGGTTACATCCACTGCAATGTTCATGGAGCCCAGGATGATGAAATCAAACTTGTTGAGCACCCACACAAAACAAGGATGCAGATCCTCATTCCAGGCGCTAACAACTCCACATCCAGAGAGAATTTCAGCGGCATGCAAATTTCAGCTACCATGGAAAACCAAGGCTCTGGCAGCACATATGTGTGAAATTGTATGTGATCAATGGGAAACTGAGTGTGTTGGAGATTGGCAAGAACATAAAGGGGCAGCACAGGTCTTCCAGTGCCAAATCGACACCACGTGGCTCATTCATTTCAAATTCCATCAGATTTTCGACCAGATCTAGAAGAAAACCGTGTCGAGTTAATTAACATCCAATGTGCATGGATCCAAGAATGAAGTAATCAAGCATGTTGAGCACCCACAAAAAACAAGGATGCCGATCCTATTTGAAGGCGCTAACAATTCCACATCCAGAGAGAAGTTCAGCGCCCAAGCCATTTTCAGCTACCATAGATTCTGTTGGCTCTGGCAGCACATAAGCCTGAAAGTGTGTGTGATCCATGGGGATCTGAGTGTGTTGGTGAATGACAACATTCAAAAGGGGCAGCACAGGTCTTCCAGTGCCAAAACTACTCCACGTGGCTCATTCACTTCACATACCATAGGCTTTTCAACCAGATTAGAAGAAATCCTAGTAGGGTTACATCCAGTCCAATGTCCATGGAGCCCAGGATGATGAAATCAAGTATATTGAGAACCCACACAATACTAGGATGCTGATGATCATTCCAGGCGCTAACAACTCCACATCCAGAGAGAAGTTCAGCGCTCAAGACATTTTCAGCT
Organism: Ochotona curzoniae; assembly: GCF_017591425.1. Taxonomy (NCBI): domain Eukaryota; kingdom Metazoa; phylum Chordata; class Mammalia; order Lagomorpha; family Ochotonidae; genus Ochotona; species Ochotona curzoniae. Next base: position 790,447 of record NW_024465540.1, on the reverse strand, counting down.
ACCATGGATTTCTGTTGGCTCTGGCAGCACATATGCCTGAAAGTGTATGTGATCCCTGGGGAACTGAGTGTGTTTGTGAATGGTAACATTCGAAAGGGGCAGCCCAGGTCTTAAAATGCCAAAACGACTCCCCTTGTCTCATTCACTTCACATACCATCAGCTTTTCGTCCATATCTAGAAAGCAACCCTGGTTGTTCACTTCTAGTTCAATGTGCATGCATCCCAGGATAATGAAATCAAGCATGTTCAGCACCCACAAAATACTAGGATGCCGATCCTCATTCCAGGCGCTTACAACTCCACATCCAGAGAGAATTTCAGCGCCAAGCCTATTACAGCTACCATGGAAAAACAAGCCTCTGGCAGCACATATGCCTGAAAGTGTATGTGATCCCTGGGGAACTGAGTGTGTTGGTGATTGGCAATAGTAGAAAGATGCAGCACAGGTCTTCCTGTGCCCAAACGACTCCACGTGGGTCATTCAGTTCACGTAACATCAGCATTTCGTCCATATGTAGAAGGCAACCCTGTTTGTTCACTTCTACTTCAATGTGCATGGAGCAAATGATGATGAAATCAAGCATGTTGAGCACCCAAACAATACATGGATGCAGATCCTCATTCCAGGCACTAACAACTCCTCATCCAGAGAGAAGTTCAGCGCCCAAGCCATTTTCAGCTACCATGGATTCTGTTGTCTCTAGCAGCACATAATCCTGAAAGTGTGTGTGATTCCTGGGGAACTGAGTGTGTTGGTGAAAGGCAACATTCGAAAGGGGCAGCACAGGTCTTCCGGTGCCAAAACGATTCCACGTGGCTCATTCACTTCACATACCATCAGCTTTTTGACCAGATATAGAGGAAATCCTAGTAGGGTTACATCCAGTGCAATTTGTATGGAGCCCAGGATGATGAAATCAAGCTGGTTGAGCACCCACACAAAACAAGGATGCTGATCCTCATTCCAGGCCCTAACAACTCCACATTGAGAGAAGTTCAGTGCCCGAGCCATTTTCAGGTACCTTGGATTCTTTCGGCTCTGGCCGCACATATGCCTGAAAGTGTGTGTGATCCAAGGAAACTGATTGTGTTGGTGAATGGCAACAATGGAAGGGGGCAGCACAGCTCTTCCAGTGCCAAAATGTGTCTATGTGGCTAATTTACTTAACATACCATTTTCTTTTTGTCCAGATCTTGAAGGCAATCTAGTTTGGTCACTTCTCCTCCAATGTACATGGAGCCCAGGATGATGAAATCAAGCATGATGAGCACCCACACAAAACAAGGATGCCGAGCCTCATTCCAGGCGCTAACAACTCCACATCCAGAGAGAAGATCAGCACCCAAGCCATTTTCCGCTACCAGCGGTTCTGTTGGCTCTGGCAGCACATATGCCTGAAAGTGTATTTGATCCCTTGGGAACTGAGTGTATTGGTGAATGGCAACATTCGAAATGGGCAGAACAGGTCTTCCAGTGCCAAAACAACTCCACGTGCCTCATTCAGTTCACATTCCATCAGCTTTTCGACCAGATATATAAGAAATCCTAGTAGGGTTACATCCAGTCCAATATGCATGGAGCCCAGGATGATGAAATGAAACATGTTGAGCACCCACACAAAACAAGGATGCCAATCCTCATTCCATGCGCTAACAACTCACATTCAGAGAGATGTTGAGCGCCAAAACCCTTTTCAGCTACCTTGGATTCTCTTGGCTCTGGCAGCACAAATGCGTGAAAGTGTATGTGATCCCTGTGGAACTGAGTGTGTTTTTGAATGGCAACATTCGAAAGGGGCAGCACAGGTCTTCCAGTGCCAAAATGACTCCAAGTGGCTCATACACTTCATATAGTATCAGATTTTCGACCAGATCTAGAAGCCAACCCTGTTTTTTCACTTCTCATCCAATTTCCATGGAGCCCAGGATGATGAAATCAAGCATGTTGAGCACCCACACAAAACAAGGATGGAGATCCACATTACAGGTGCTAACAACCCCACATCCAGAGACAAGTTCAGCCCCAAGACGTTGTCAGCTACGGTGAAAAAACATGGCTCTGGCAGCACATATGCCTGAGAGCGTATGTGATCCCTGGGAACTCAGTGTGTTGGTGAATGGCAACAATGGAAAGGGGCAGCACAGGTCTTCCCGTGCCAAACCGACTCCACGTGGCTCATTCACTTCACATTCCATCAGCTTTTCTTCCAGATCTAGAAGAAAACCCTACTTGTTCACTTCTCGTCCAATGTGCATGGAGCCCAGGATGATGAAATCTAGCATGTTGAACACCCACACAAAACAAGGATGCAGATCCTCAGTCCAGGCCCTAACCACTCCACATCCAGAGAAAAGTTCAGGGCTCAAGGAATTTTCAGCTAACATGGATTCTGTTGGCTCTGGCCTCACATATGCCTGAAAGTGTGTGTGATCCCAGGGGAACTGAGTCTTTTGGTGAATGGTAACAAAGGAAAGGGGCAGCACAATTTTCCAGTGCCAAAATGTCTCCATGTGGCTCATTCTCTTAACATACCATTATCTTTGTGTCCAGATCTAGAAGGCAACCAAGTTTGGTCACTTCTCGTCCAATGTCCATGGAGGCCAGGATGATGAAATCAAGTATGCTGATCACCCACACAAAACAAGGATGCCGATCCTCATTCCAAGCGCTAACAACTCCACATCCAGAGAGAAGTTCAGCGCCCAAGCCATTTTCAGTTACCATGGATTCTGTTGGCTCTCAGCACATATGCCTGAATGTGTGTGATTCTTGGGAAACTGAGTGTGTTGGTGAATGGCAACATTCGAAAGGGGCAGCACAGGTCTTCCAGTGCCAAAACGACTCCAATGTCTCATTCACTTGATATGCCATTAGCTTTTCGTCCAGATCTAGAAGGCAACCCTGTTTGTTCACTTCTCGTCAAATGTCCATGGAGCCCAGGAAGATGAAATCAAGCATGTTGAGCACCAACACAAAACTAGCATGCAGATCCTCATTCCAGGTGCTGACAACTCCACATCCAGAGACAAGTTCAGCGCCAAAATCATTTTTAGCTACCATGGATTTTATTGTCTTTGGCATCACATATGCCTGAAAGTGTTTGTGAGCCTGGGGAACCGAGTGTGTTGGTGAACGGCAACATCTGAAAGTGGTAGCAAAGATGTTAATGTGCCAAAATGACTGCACGTGTCTCATTCACTTCATATACCCTCAGCTTTTTGACCAGATATAGAAGAAAACCAAGTGAGGTTACTTCTCTGCCAATGTCCATGGAGCGCTGGATGATGAAATCAAGCATGTTGAGCACCCTCAGAAAACAAGGAGGCCGTTCTGCATTCCAGGCGCTAATAACTCCACAGTCAAAGAGAAGTTCAGCTCCCAGGCCGTTTTCAGCTACCGTGGAAAAACAATGCTCTGGCAGCATATGTGCCTGAAAGTGTATGTGATCCCTGGGGAAGTGACTGTGGGTAATGGCAACATTTGAAAGGGCAGCACAGGTCTTCTAGTGCCAAAACGACTCCACGTGGCTCATTCACTTCACATACCATCAGCTTTTTGACCAGATCAAGAAGAAATCCCTGTTTGTTCACTTCTCGTCCAATGTCCATGGAACCCAGGATGATGAAATCAAGCATGTTGAGCACCCACACAAAACAAGGATGCAGATCCCAACTCCAGGTGCTAACAAATCCGCATTCAGAGAGAAGTTCAGCGCCCAAGACATTTTCAGATACCCTCTATTCTCTTGGCTCTGGGAGCACATATGCCTGAAAGCGTATGTGATCCCTGGGAAACTGAGTGTGTTGGTGAATGGCAACATTCGAAAGGGGCAGCAGGGGTCTTCCAGTGCCAAAACGACTCCACTTGGCTCATTCACTTCACATACCATCAGCTTGTCGAGCACATCTAGAGGGAAACCCTGTTTGGTCACTTCTGCTTCAATGTTCATCAAGCCCAGGATGATGAAATCAAGCATGTTGAGCACCCACAGAAAACAAGGATTCTGATCCTCTTTCCAGGCGCTAACAACTCCACAGCCAGTGAGAATTTCAGCGCCCAAGCCATTTTCAGCTACCATGGATTCTATTGTCTCTGGCAGCACATATGCCTGAATGTGTATGTGATCCCTGTGAAAATGAGTGTGTTGGTGAATGGCCACATTCGAAAGGGGCAGCACAGGTCTTCCAGTGCCAAAATGACTCCACGTGGCTCATACACTTCATATACAATCAGCTTTTCCTCCAGATCTAGAAGGCAACCCTGTTTGTTCACTTCTCGTCCAATGTCCATTTAGCCCAGGATGATGAAATCAAGCATGTTCAGCACTCACACAAAACAAATATGCCAATTCTCTTTCCAGGCGCTAACAACTACACACTCAGAGAGTAGTTCTGCTGCCAATCCAGTTTCAGCGACCATCGTTGTGTTTAATCAGGCAGCACATATGCCTGAAAATGTATTTGATCCTTGGGGTACTGAGTGTTTTGGTGAATGGCAACATTCGAAAAGGGCAGCACAGGTTTTCTCCTGCCAAAACGACTCCACGTGGCTCATTCACTTCATATACCATCAGCTTTTTGACCAGATCAAGAAGAAAACCAAGTGGGGTTACTTCTCGTCCAATGTCCATGAAGCCCAGGATGATGAAATCAAGCATGTTGAGCACCCACACAAAACAAAGATGCCGATCCTCTCTCCAAGCGCTAACAACTCCACATCCAGAGAGAAGTTCAGCGCCCAAGCCGTTTTCAGCTATCGTGGAAATACAATGCTCTGGCAGCACATATGACTGAAAGCATATGTCATCCCTGGGGAACTGAGTGTGTTGGTGAATGGCAACATTCGAAAGGGGCAGCACAAGTCTTCCAATGCCAAAACGACTCCACGTGGCTCATTCACTTCACATACCATCAGCTTTTCGTCCAGATCTAGAAGGCAACCCTGTTTGTTCACTTCTCCTCCAAAGTCCATGGAGCCCAGGATGATGAAATCAAGCTTCTTGAGCAACCACACAAAACAAGGATGCAGATCTTCAGTTCAGGCGCTAAAAACTCCACATCCAGAGAAAAGTTCAGCAACCAAGCCATTTTCACGTACGGTGGAAAACCTATATTCTGGCAGCACATATGCCTGAAAGTGTATGTGACCACTGGTTAACTGAATGTGTTGGTGAATGGCAACAATGGAAAGGGGCAGCACAGGTCTTCCCATGCCAAAAGGACTCCACATGGCTCATTCACTTCATATACAATCAGCATTTTGACCAGATCTAGAAGAAAATCATGTGTGGTCTCTTCTCTTCCAATGATCATGGAGCCCAGGATGATGCAATCAAGCATGTTGAGCACCCACACAAAACAAGGATGCTGATCCTCATTACAGGCGCTAACAAATCCACACTGAGAGAGAAGTTCAGTGCCCAAGCCATTTACATCTACCGTGGATTTCTGTTCTCTCTGGCAGGACACATACCTGAAAGTGTTTGTGATCCGTGGGGAACTGTGTGTGTTGTTGAATGGGAACATTCGAAAGGGGCAGCACAGCTCTTCCCGTGCCAAAAAGACTCCACGTGGCTCATTGACTTCGTATACCATCAGCTTTTTGTCCAGATGTAGAAGAAAACCCTGTTTGTTCACTTCTCTTCCAATGTCCATGGAGCCCAATAAGATGAAATCAAGCATGTTGAGCACCAACAGAAAACAAGGATGCAGATCTTCAGTTCAGGTCCTAACAACTCCACATCCAGAGAGAAGTTCAGCGACCAAATCATTTTCAGCTACCATGGAAAACCAATGCTCTGGCAGCACATATGCCTGAAAGTGTATATGATCCCTGGGGAACTGAGTGTGTTGGTGCATGGCAATATTCGAAAGGGGCAGCACAGGTCTTCCAGTACCAAAACAACTCCACGTGGCTCATTCACTTAATATACCATCAGCTTTTCATCCAAATCTAGAAGGCAACCATAATTGTTCACTTCCCGTCCAATGTCCATGGAGCCCAGGATGATGAAATCAAGCATGTTGAGCACCCACACAAAACAAGGATGCCGTTCCGCATTGCAGGCGCTAACAACTCCACATCCAGAGAGAAGTTTAGCTCCAAAGCCATTTTCAGCTACCATGGAAAACCAATGCTCTGGCAGCCCATAAGCCTAAAAGCGTATGAGATCCCTGGGGAACTGAGTGTGTTGGTAAATGGCAACATTCGAAAGGGGCAGCACAGGTCTTCCCGTGCAAAACGACTCCACGTGGGTCATTCACTTCACATACCATCAGCTTTTTGACCAGATCAAGAAGAAATCCCTGTTTGTTCACTTCTCGTCCAATGTCCATGGAGCCCAGGTTGATGAAATCAAGCATGTTGAGCACCCACACTAAACAATGATGCAGATCTTCAGTTCAGGCGCTAACAACTCCAATCCAGAGATAAGTTCAGCACCCAAGCCATTTTCAGCTACCGTGGAAAAACAATGCTCTGGCAGAACATATGCCTGAAAGCGTATGTGATCCCTGGGGAACTGAGTGTGTTGGTGAATGGCAACATTCGAAAGGGGCAGCACAGGTCTTCACATGCCAAAACGCTTCACGTGGCTCATTCACTTCATATACCATCAGCTTTTCCTCCAGATCTAGAAGGCAACCCTGTTTGTTCACTTCTCGTCCAAATACCATGGAGACCAGGATGATGAAATCAAGCATGTTGAGCACCCACACAAAGCAAGGATGCAGGGCCCGGCGCGGTGGCGCAAGTGATTAAAGGTCCTCGCCTTACACACCCGGGTTCCAATATGGGCGCCAGTTCTAATCCCGGCGGCCCCGCTTCCCTTCCAGCTCCCTGCCTGTGCCCCGGGAGGGCAATCGAGGACGGCCCAAAGCTTTGGGAACCTGCACCCGCGTGGGAGACCAGGAGGAGGCTCCTGGCTTCGGTTTGGCATAGTGTCGGCCCGTTGCGTTCACTTGAGGAGTGAGTCATCGGACGGAGGATTTTCCTCTCTGTCTCTCCTCTCTGTATATCCGCCTTTCCAATGAAAAAATAATAAAAAAATATCTTAAAAAAAACAAAACAAAACAAGGATGCAGATCTTCAGTTCAGACACTAAAAACTCCACATCCAGAGAGAAGTTCAGCGCCCAAGCCATTTTCAGCTACCATTGTTTCTGTTGTCTCTGGCAGCACATATACCTGAAAGTGTAGGTGATCCCTGGGGAAATGAGTGTGTTGGTGAATGGCAACATTTGAAAACGGCAACAAAGGTCTTCCGGCGCCAAAACGACTCCACGTGGCTCATTCACTTCATATACCATCAGCTTTTACTCCAGATCTAGAAGGCAACCCTGTTTGTTCACTTCTCTTCCAATGTGCATGGAGAACAGGATGATGAAATCAAGCATGTTGAGCACCCACACAAAACAAGGATGCCTATCCTCATTCCAGGTGCTAACAACTCCACATCCAGACAGATCAGCGCCCAAGCCGTTTTCAGCTATCGTGGAAATCCAATGCTCTGGCAGCACATATGCCTGAAAGCGTATGTGATCCCTGGGGAACTGAGCGTGTTAGTGAAAGGCAACATTCGAAAGAGGCAGCACAGTTCTTCCAGTGCCAAAACGACTCCACGTGGCTCATTCACTTCACATACCATCAGCTTGTCGAACAGATCTAGAGGGAAATCCTGTTTGTTCACTTCTCGTCCAATGTCCATGGAGCCCAGGATGATGAAATCAAGCATGTTGAGCACCCACTCAAAACAAGGATGCCAATCCTCATTCCAGGCGCTAACAACTAAACACACAGAGAGAAGTTCAGCACCCAAGCCATTTTCTGCTACCACGGTTTCTGTTGTCTATGGCAGCATATATGCCTGAAAGTGTATGTGATCTGTTTCGAACTGAGCGTGTTGGTGAATGGCAACATTCGAAAGGGGCAGCACAGGTCTTCCAGTGCCAAAACGACTCTACTTGTCTCATTCACTTCACATACCATCAGCTATGCGACCAGGTCTAGAATGCAACCCTACTTGTTCACTTCTCGTCCAATGTCCATGGAACCCAGGATGATGAAACCAAGCGTGCTGAGTGCCCACACAAAATAATAATGTCGATCCTCATCCCAGGCGCTAAGAACTCCACATCCAGAGAGAAGTTCAGCGCCAAAGCCATTTTCAGCTATCATGAAAAACCAATGCTCTTGCAGTACATATGATTGAAAATGTTTGTGATCCCTGGGGAAATGAGTGTGTTGGTGAACGGCAACATTTGAAAACGGCAGCAAAGGTCTTCCCATGCCAAAACGACGCCACGTGGCTCATTTTTTTCATATACCATCAGCTTTCCCTCCAGAACTAGAATGCAACCCTGTTTGTTCACTTCTCGTTCAATGTCCTCGGAGCCCAGGATGATGAAATCAAGCATGTTGAGCACCCACACCAAACAAGGATGCAGATCTTCAGTTCAGGAGCTAACATCTCCACATCCAGAGAGAAGATCAGCTCCCAAGGCATTTTCTTCTACCGTGAAGAACCAATGCTCTGGCAGCACATATGCCTGAAAGTGTATATGATCCCTGGGGAACTGAGTGTGTTGGTGAATGGCAACATTCGAAAGGGGCAGCACAGGTCTTCCAGTGACAAAATGAGTCCACGTGGCTCATTCAATTCACATACCATCAGCGTTTCGACCAGATCAAGAAGAAAGCCAAGTGGGGATACATCTCTTCCAATCTCCATGGAGCCCAGGATGATGAAATCAAGCATGTTGAGCACCCACACAAAACAAGGATGCAGATCTTCAGTTCAGGAGCTAACATCTCCACATCCAGAGAGAAGATCAGCTCCCAAGGCATTTTCATCTACCGTGAAGAACCAATGCTCTGGCAGCACATATGCATGAAAGTGTATGTGATCTCTGGGGAACTGAGTGTGTTGGTGAATGGCAACATTCGAGGGGGGAACACAGGTCTTCCAGTGCCGAAACGACTCCACGTGGCTCATTCACGTCATATACCATGAGGCTTTTTACCAGATCTAGAAGAAAACCAAGTGGGGTTACTTCGCATCCAATGTCCATGGAGCCCAGGATGATGAAATCAAGCATGTTAAGCACCCACACAAAGCAAGGATGCCGATCCTCATCCACGCGCAAACAAATCCAGACTCAAAGAGAAGTTCACCGCCCAAGCGATTTTTATCTACCATCATTCTGTTGAATCAGGCAGCACATATGCCTGAAAGTGTATGTGATCCTTGGGGAACTGAGTGTGTTGGTGAATGGCAACATTCCAAAGGGGCAGCACAGGTCTTCCAGTGCCAAAACGACTCCACGTGGCTCATTCACTTCATATACCATCAGCTTTTAAATAAGATCTAGAATACAACCCTGTTTGTTCACTTCTCTTCCAATGTCCATGGAACCCATGATGAGGAAAACAAGCATGTTGAGCACCCACACAAAACAAGGATGCAGATCTTCAGTTCAGGCTCCAGCAACTCCACATCCAGAGAGAAGTACAGCGCCCAAACCATTTTCAGCTACCATGGGTTCAGTTGTCTCTGGCATCACATACGCCTGAAAGTGTATGTGATCCCTGGGGAACTGAGTGTGTGGGTGAATGGCAACATTCCAAAGGCGCAGCACAAGTCTTAAAGTGCCAAAATGATTCCACGTGGCTCATTCACTTCACATACCATCAGCATTGCGGCCAGATCTACAATGCAACCCTGTTTGTTCCCTTCTCGTCCAATGTCCATGAAGCCCAGGATGATGAAATCAAGCATGTTTAGCACCCACACAAAACAAGGATGCCGATCCTCATTCCAGGCGCCAACAACTCCACACACAGAGAATAGTTCAGCGCCCAAGCCAGATTCAGTGACCATTGTTTTGTTTAATCAGGCAGCGCATATGCCTGAAAGTGTATGTGATCCCTGGGGAACTGAGTTTGTTGGTGAATGGCAACATTCCAATTGGGCAGCACAGGTCTTCTCATGCCAAAACGACTCCACGTGGCTCATTCACGTCATATACCATCAGATTTTGACCAGATATAGCAGAAAACCAAATGGGGTTACTTCTCATCCAATGTCCATGGAGCCCAGGATGATGAAATCAAGCATGTTGAGCACCCACACAAAACAAGGATGCCGATCCTCATTCCAGGCGCAAACAACTCCAGACTCAAAGAGAAGTTCACCGCTCAAGCGATTTTTAGCTACCATCATTCTGTTGAATCAGGCAGCACATATGCCTGAAAGTGTATGTGATCCTTGGGAACTGAGTGTGTTGGTGAAAGGCAACATTCGAAAGGGGCAGCACAGGTCTTGCAGTGCCAAAACGACTCCACGTAGCTCATTCACTTCATATACCATCAGATTTTCCACCAGATCTAGAAGGCAACCTTGTTTGTTCACTTCTCCTCCAATGTCCATGCAGCCCAGGATGATGAAATCAAGCATGTTGAGCACCCACAGAAAACAAGGATTCCGATCCTCTTTCGAACTGCTAACAACTCCACATCCAGAGAGAAGTTCAGCGCCCAAGCCATTTTCAGCTACCATGAGTTCTGTTGTCGCTGGCAGCACATATGCCTGAAAGTGTATGTGATCCCTGGGGAACTGAGTGTGTTGGTGAATGGCAACATTCCAAACGCGCAGCACAGGTCTTAAAGTGCCAAAACGATTCCACGTGGCTCATTCACTTCACAAACCATCAGATTTGCGATCAGGTCTAGAATGAAAACCTGTTTGTTCACTTCTCGTCCAATGTCCATGGAGCCCAGGATGATGAAATGAAGCATGTTGAGCACCCACACAAAACAAGGATGCCAATCATTTTTGCAAGCGCTAACAACTCCACATCAGGAGAGAAGTTCAGCGCCCTAGCCGTTTTCAGCTACCGTGGTAAACCAATGCTTTTGCAGCACATATGCCTAAAAGTGTATGTGATGCCTCGGGAACTGAGTGTGTTGGTGAATGGAAACATTCGAAAGGGGCAGCACAGTTCTTCCAATGCCAAAACGACTCCACTTGGCTCATTCACTTCACATACCATCAGCTTTTCGTCCAGATCTACAAGGCAACCCTGTGTGGTCACTTCTCGTCCAATCTCCATGGAGCCCAGGATGATGCAATCAAGCATGTTGAGCACCCACACAAAACAAGGATGCAGATCCTCATTACAGGCGCTACAACTCCACTCTCAAAGAGAAGTTCAGCGCCCAAGCCATTTTCAGGTACCATGGATTCTCTTGGCTCTGGCAGCACATATGCCTGAAAGTGAATGTGATTCCTGGGGAACTGAATGGGTTGGTGAATGGCAACATTCCAAAGGCGCAGCACAGATCTTAAAGTGTCAAAACGACTCCACGTGACTCATTCACTTCACATACCATCAATTTTTCCTCCAGATCTAGTAGGCAACCCAGTTTGTTCCCTTCTCGTCCAATGTCCACGGATCCCAGAATGATGAAGTGAAGCATGTTGAGCACCCACACAAAACAAGGATGCAGATCTTCATTTCAGGCGCTAACAACTCCACATCCAGAGAGAAGTTCAGCACCCAAGCCATTTTCAGCTACCGTTGAAAAACAATGCTCTGGCTGCACATATGCCTGGAAGTGTATGTGATCCCTGGGGAACTGAGTGTGTTGGTGAATGGCAATATTCGAAAGGGACAGCACAGGTCTTCCAATGCCAAAACGACTACACGTGCCTCACTCACTTCACACACCATCATCTTTGCGACCAGATGTAGAATGCAACCCTGTTTGTTCACTTCTCGTCCAATGTCCATGGAGCCCAGGATGATGAAATCAAGCTTGTTGAGCACCCACACAAAACAAGGATGCAGATCCTCATTCCAGGCGCTGAAATCTCCACACTCAAAGAGAAATTCAGCGCTCAAGCCATTTTTAGCTGCCATCGTTCTGTTGAATCAGGCAGCACATATGCTGAAAGTGTATGTGATCCCTGGGGAACTGAGTGTGTTGGTGAATGGCAACATTCGAAAGGGGCAGCACTTTTTCTTCCAGTGCCAAAACGACTCCACGTGGCTCATGAACTTAACATACGATCAGCTTTACAACCAGATCTAGAAGAAAACCCTGTTTGGTCACTTAACGTACAGTATCCATTTAGGCCAGGATGATGAAACCAAGCATGTTGAGCACCCAAACAACACAAGGATGCACATCTTCAGTTCAGGCGCTAACAACTCCACATCGAGAGAGAAGTTCAGCGCCCAAGCCATTTCCAGCTACTGTGAAGAACCAATGCTCTGGCTGCACATATGCTTAAAAGTGTATGTGATCCCTGGGGAACTGAGTGTGTTGGTGAATGGCAACATTCGAAAGGGGCAGCACAGGTCTTCCAGTGGCAAAACGACTCCACGTGGCTCATTCACTTCACATACCATCAGCTTTTCCTCCATATCCAGAAGGCATCCCTGTTTGTTAACTTCTCGTCCAATGTCCATGGAGCCCAGCATGATGAAATCAAGCATGTTGAGCACCCACACAAAACAAGGATGCAGATCCTCATTCCAGGCACGGAAAACTCCACACTCAAGAAGAAGTTCAGCGCCCAAGCCATTTTCAGCTGCCATCGTTCAGTTGAATGAGCCAGCACATATGCCTGAATGTGTATGTGATCCCTGGGGAGCTGAGTTTGTTGGTGAATGTCAACATTCCAAAGGGGCAGCACAGGTCTCCCATTGCCAAAACGACTCTTCGTGGCTCATTCACTTTACATAACATCTGCTTTTTGACCAGATCTAGAAGAAAACCCAGTGTGGTCACTTCTCGTCCAATGTCCATGGAGCCCAGGATGATGAAATCAAGCATGTTGAGCACCCACACAAAACAATGATGCAGATGTTCAGTTTAGTCGCAAACTATTCCACATCCAGAGAGAAGTTCAGCGCCCAAGACATTTTCAGCTGCCATCGTTCAGTTGAATCAGGCAGCACATATGCCTGAAATTGTATGTGATCCCTGGGGAACTGAGTGTGTTGGTGAATGGCAACATTCGAAAGGTGCAGCACAGGTCTTGCAGTGCCAAAACGACTCCACGTGGCTCATTCACTTCATGTACCCTCACTTTTTTTTTACCAGATCTAGAGGAAAACGAAGTGGGGTTACTTGTCTTCCAATGTCCATGGAGCCCAGCATAATGAAATCAAGCATGTTGAGCACCCAAACAGAACAAGGATGCCGATCCTCTTTCCAGGCACTAACAACTCCACATCCAGAGAGAAATTCAGCGCCCAAAGAGTTTTCAGCTACCGTGAAAAAACAATGCTCTAGCAGCACATATGCTTCAAAGCATATGTGATCCCTGGGGAAATGAGTTTGTTGGTGAATGGCAACATTCTAAAGGGGCAGCACAGGTCTCCAGTGCCAAAACGACTCCACGTGGCTCATTCTCTTCACATTCCATCAGCTTTTCCACATATCTAGAATGCAACCCTGTTTGTTCACTTCTCGTAAAATTTTCATGGAGCCCAGTGTGATGCAATCAAGCATGTTGAGCACCCACACAAAACAAGGATGCCAATCCTCATTCCAGGTACTAACAACTCCACACTCAGAAGTTCAGCGCCCAAGCCATTTTCAGCTACCATCGTTCTGTTGAATCAGGCAGCACATATGCCTGAAATTGTATGTGATCCCTGGGGAACTGAGTATGTTGGTGAATGGCAACATTCGAAAGGTGCAGCACAGGTCTTCCCATGCCAAAACGACTCCACGTGGCTCATTCACTTCATGTACCCTCAGTTTTTTTACCAGATCTAGAGGAAAACGAAGTGGGGTTACTTGTCTTCCAATGTCCATGGAGCCCAGCATAATGAAATCAAGCATGTTGAGCACCCAAACAAAGCAAGGATGCCGATCCTCTTTCCAGGCACTAACAACTCCACATCCAGAGAGAAATTCAGCGCCCAAACCGTTTTCAGCTACCGTGGAAAAACAATGCTTTAGCAGCACATTTGCTTGAAAGCATATGTGACCCCTGGGGAAATGAGTTTGTTGGTGAATGGCAATATTCGAAATGGACGGCACAGGTCTTCCAATGCCAAAATGACTCCACGTGCCTCATTCACTTCACATACCATCATCTTTGCGACCAGATGTAGAATGCAACCCTGTTTGTTCACTTCTCGTCCAATGTCCATGGAGCCCAGCATGATGAAATCAAGCATGTTGAGCACCCACACAAAACAAGGATGCAGATCCTCATTCCAGGCGCTGAAATCTCCACACTCAAAGAGAAATTCAGCGCCCTAGCCATTTTTAGCTGCCATAGTTCTGTTGAATCAGGCAGCACATAAGCCAGAAAGTGTATGTGATCCCTGGGGAACTGAGTGTGTTGGTGAATGGCAACATTCGAAAGGGGCAGCACAGGTCTTCCAGTGCCAAAACGAATCCACGTGGTTCATTCACTTCATTTACCATCAGATTTTTGTCCAGATCTAGAAGAAAACCAAGTGTGGTTACTTCTCTTTCAATGTGCATGGAGCCCAGGATGATGAAATCAAGCATGTTGAGAACCCACACGAAACAAAGATGCATGTTGGGGGCACTGACCATTTCCTGCCCTGTGATTGGCCCTTTGCCCTGATTGGTGTGCCTTGGTTCTCTTTAAGTTGATTGGTCAAGTTTGACAGTTAAGCGGGGGGCTTGGCGGGGGAGGGGCTGAAGTGTAACGGAGATAACGGTGATAACGGTCAACGGACAACGGTCACGAGCGGACGGAGGAGCAGAATAAAAGCGCCTTGGAGACTCTCTCAAGTGTCGGGTGATTTCTTCCGCGGGACGGGAGGACCCCCGATACCTGGTGCTGTGACTCGGATAGAAAGAAGATAACTGGCGCTGTGAATCGATAGAAGTCAGCTGGTGAACGCCAGGAAGGTAAGCTGAGCAGATCGCTCAGGGAGCCGCTTAGAGCGGGGAATTAGTTTACAACTGAGCTTTTTGCTCAGGAAGCCGCAGCAGCGGGGGGCCCATTTAAGCTGAGGTTTCAGGTTACCTCAGGGAGCCGCTGATAGCAGCGGGGACGTGCACGTCAAGTTCGCGGATTAGCGACGAGCCAAGTTCGCAGGGTAGCGACGAGTCGAGTTAGTCAAGTTCGCGGGTAGCGACGAGTCGAGTTAGTCCAGTTTGCGGGTAGCGACCATTAAAGCTGGGTTTGCCGCCATTCAGGATCGCGGTTTGCCGCCATTCACCATCGCGGTTTGCCGCCATTCACGATCGTGGTTTGCCGCCATTCACGATCGTGGTTTGCCGCCATTCACGATCGTGGTTTGCCGCCATTCACGATCGTGGTTTGCCGCCATTCACGATCGTGGTTTGCCGCCATTCACGATCGTGGTTTACCGCCATTCACGATCGTGGTTTACCGCCATTCACGATCGCAGTTTACCGCCATTCAGGATTGCGATCTAGCGCCCATTCAAGTTCGCGGTTAACGATCAATTTCTCCATTTGACAATCGGTCAAGTTTGCAAGTTAGCGAAGATCAGCGGTGTTAGAAACATGGGCAATTTAATTTCTTCAACGCAGGAAGAAGCTTCCTTAAAAGGTGGAGATAGCAGTGAAGAATACTCAGACTCAGGCAGTCAGGCGGGGGCCTCTGGTGAGGATATTGATGAACTCGCGCAGAAACTAGAGACCGCTTCAATGCAATCAAAAAGGTCTATCTGGCAGCCGGCTCCCCCTCCGGGAGACCCCCCACTCACGCCAACTGCGCCGCCCTGGCAATGCCAGGAGCGAAAGGGAGATCGAGTATGTGCCCCCTCCCCTCGGGGTACAAGTTCATGGCGCGATTTTGCCGAGGCAGGCCAAGTGTTTCCAGTTACAGAGGATAGAACACAAAATCCCCCAGTTCGTTCCTGGGTCTCAATTGATTTCAAGTTAATTAAAGATTTGAAGACCGCTGTTGATTCCTATGGTGTTCATGCCCCCTTCACCCTCGCGGTGCTGGAACAGATAGCAAGCTCAGCATTGACTCCTGATGATTGGAAAAATTTAGCTAAAGCCACCCTGTCCCCTGGACAGTATTTGGTCTGGCGGTCAGCCTGCCGCGAGTTAGCATTAGACACTGCACGCCGTAATGCCCAAGCAGGCAATCCTGCATGGGACGTAGACGTACTCCTTGGGGAAGGTGCTCGAGCGGGACAGGAAAACCAAATAGATTACCCCGAGCCTGTTTATGCCCAGATAGCCACTATAGGGCGCAATGCTTGGAGGGCCCTTCATAGCAAAGGCGATCTGCGCTTTTCCATATCTAAAGTGATCCAAGGGCCTAATGAGCCCTATGCGGACTTTGTGAGCCGCCTCATGGAGGTTGCATCAAAATTGTTTTCTGATGTAGAACAAGCTATGCCATTAGTGAAGCAATTGGCCTATGAAAATGCTAATAAATGGTGTCGTGAAGCCATACGCCCTTGGAAGCATAAGGACTTGGATACATGGATTAAAATCTGTAGAGATGTGCATGATCAAGTTACAGCTGGAGTTATACAGGCAAGGGAACAGGCTAAAGTGATAATGAATGCTATGAAACAGGAGAAGGGGTTTAAAGGGCGGGATCAGATATGCTTCAGATGCGGTAAACCGGGGCACTTTAAAAGAGACTGCCGCCAAAGAGAGCCCACTCATCTTCCTCCTCAGCCTCGGCTATGCCCGAGATGTAGGAAAGGGAATCACTGGGCTAATGAGTGTCGCTCAGTGCGAGATATTTCTGGCCACCCCCTGGAAGGGAACTTTAAGCCAAAAAACGGGCAGAGGGGCCCAGCATCCCGGGGCCCCCACAGAGCATACGGGGTGCACCAGGAGCAGATAGAACAGACAACCAGGCAATACGCCGAGCCACGCCTGGAAGCGCAGGATTGGACCTCTGTGCCACCTCCCACATGGTATTAACCCCTGAGATGGGCCCACAGGCACTTGGTACTGATTTTCATGGACCACTTCCTAATGGCACAGTGGGATTGGTGTTTGGACGGAGTTCTAAGACCATGCAGGGCCTGATTGTTCACCCAGGAGTAATTGATTCTGATTATACTGGCATTGTCAAAGTTATGGTTTCTTCACCAAAGGGAATAACTGTTATAATTCCAGGAGAGCGTATTGCCCAACTGTTAGTCCTTCCTAGCTGTCATGAGAGTTGGCGGAGTCGCCATGCCACCCGTGGGGACAAAGGCTTTGGATCCTCCGGAGACGCCTTAGTTAATCTATCTGTCTCCCTCAAGGACCGACCATTGGCCACCCTTATGCTACGTGGCACCCCATTCGAAGGCCTTTTGGACACTGGGGCAGATGTCAGCATTATTAGGCAATCAGATTGGCCCAAAAAATGGCCCCTAAAGCAATCTAATCAAACCTTACGAGGCTTAGGAGTGGCTAGCCAACCACAACAGAGTGCATGTGTTATTTCCTGGGTGGACCACGAAGGTCACAAAGGGTCCTTTCAGCCTTATGTTTGTGCCATCCCTGTGACCCTATGGGGCCGGGAAGTCTTAAGTGCTATGGGACTTCGTCTTAGCAATGAGTCCTACCAAACAGGAAGCCAACAAGCATGGAATATCATAGAGAATATGGGTTATTCAGGAAAGGGTCTAGGTAAAGAAGAACAAGGAAGAATAGAACCAATCGTGGTTAGACAACACCCAGGAAGGGCAGGGTTGGGTTTTCAGCTGGGGCCACTGCGAAACAACAGCCATTGAAGATTACGTGGATATCGAATGAGCCCATATGGGTGTCGCAGTGGCCCCTAACCTCTGAAAAGTTAATGGCTGCCCAGGAGTTAGTGTTAGAACAATTATCATTGGGACGTATAATGCCTTCAGTATCTCCATGGAACACACCTATCTTTGTTATTAAAAAGAAATCAGGGAAGTGGCGGCTTTTGCATGATCTTCGGGCTATAAATGCCACTATGCAACCTATGGGTGCAGTGCAACCTGGTATGCCTTTAGCCACCGTAGTGCCTAGAGAATGGTATCTTATTGTGATTGATATTAAGGATTGCTTTTTTTCTATACCTCTACATCCACAAGATTCAGAGCGTTTTGCCTTTACTTTGCCTTCTATTAATCATCAAGGCCCAGATCAGAGATACCAATGGGTTGCACTCCCACAAGGTATGATGAATAGTCCTACTATGTGTCAACTATATGTAGCTCAAGCACTGTGCCCTGTAAGACGAAAGTTTTCTCGGCTTTGCATATATCATTATATGGATGACATTCTTGTGGCAGGAAAGCAGAAAGAAGAAGTGCAGGCCGCCTTAGTGTGCTTGAAGCAAGAACTGGCACGGTGGAAATTGCACATTGCCCCTGAGAAGATTCAAGAGGGCCCCAATGTAAAATATCTGGGACTACAGATGACAGCCCGTCAGGTTGCCCCATTACAGGTTAAAATCAGAATGGATGGTTTAAAGACCCTTAACGATTTCCAGCAGGTATTGGGACATATTAATTGGATCAGACCATATCTTCGTATTACCACCAAAGATTTAGAGCCCCTGTTTTCTATACTTCATGGAAACCCCGCATTAGATTCACCCCGAGAGCTTACTTTGGAGGGACGCAAGGCCCTTGAATTGGTCCAGAGTAGACTCCAAGAAGCTCAGGTTGAGCGTTGTGATCCTTCACAACCATTGTCTGTTCTGATTATACCTGAAAGTATTCCTGCTGCGCTGCTATGGCAGGGGGGGCCTTTAGTCTGGATCTATTTACCCATGCAACCCTCCAAAGTGCTTGCCACCTTCCCTGAACTTATGGGCCAAGTGATTCTTAAAGCAGTGGAGAGAGCCCGAGAAGCCTTTGGTGTTTATCCTAGCTTATGTGTTACCCCTTATTCTAGAGAAATAGTTGCCAGTCTATGCCAAACGGTAGATATTTGGGCCATTTTGCTATCCTGCTTTTCTTTGCAATTTGATACGCATTATCCATCCCATCCATGGGTGCAGTTTTGCAAAGAAGTCCCATTGTGCTTTCCCAAGGTGGTTAAGGAGCGTCCCATTAGTGGAGCGCGGCTTGCTTTTACAGATGGGGCTAAAGGTGGTACAGGGGCAGTTGTCTTGGATACCCAAATTTTCCCAATTGCGGTTGCTTCCTCTTCTCCACAAACTGCAGAATTGGCCGCCGTTGCTTTGGCCTTGCGGTTAGTGCCTGAGCCCCTGAACATTCTTTCTGACAGCTTATATGTGGTGAATGCTATCAAACGCCTTGAGATGGTAGAATATATTTTACCTCGCTCTACAGTGCATGAGGCCCTGTTTCAAGTCCGACAATTGTTATTATCCCGGACCAATCCTCTTTATGTGGGCTTTATTCGGGCACATTCCAACTTGCCTGGATCTTTAGCCCAAGGCAATGACAAGGCTGACTCTGCTTCTAGATTCCTCTTAGCATTCTCCGTGGAGGAAGAGGCAAAGCGCTTTCACCAACGGTGGCATGTTAGCGCACAAACCTTGGTAAAGCGCTTCCCAATCTCTCGGGATGCTGCCCGCACTATTATTAGACAATGCCAAAATTGTGTCCCATTTTTATCCCAGCCTTGCTTTGGGGTTAATCCCCGTGGTCTTATGCCTAATCATATATGGCAGATGGATGTTACCCATGTTCCCAGTTTTGGTCGCCTTTCTTTTGTTCATGTCTCTATTGATACCTGCTCTGGGGTTCTTTATGCCTCAGCTCATACAGGGGAAAAGGTTCAAGATGTTATATCTCACTGCCTTCAGGCTTTTGCAGCCTGGGGAGTCCCCCAGTGTTATAAGACTGATAATGGACCTGCCTATGCAGCCAAAGCATTTGATAAATTTTGTTCTGAATTTGCAATTAAACACTCTACTGGCATCCCATATAATCCCACAGGCCAGGCTGTGGTAGAGCGTGCCCATGCAACTCTCAAAGCATTATTAATAAAACAAAAAGGGGGAGTAGGAGCCACCCTATATCCCAAAAGTCCTAAACATCAATTGGCTTTAGTTACTTATATTTTTAACTTTTTGATTCTGGATTTGGATGGCCATTCTGCTGCCGAACGCCACACTGTTGGCGCAGGCCCCTGCAAAGATTGGGTGATGTGGAAGGATGTTTTAACAAAACAATGGATGGGCCCGCATCCTGTCTTACGACGGACGCGAGGAGCGGTTTGTGTTTTTCCGCAGGATTCTGATGGACCGGTGTGGGTGCCAGAACGTTTGACGCGAGTGATAAGAAAGCCGGAGCAAGATGAACCTGTGGACGTGGTGGATGCTGACCAGCCTGATGTTCATTCAGATACCGAGAGGAGACAACCAGAATCTCCAGCTAAAACTGCACCATAAAAGGTGTGCAGCAAATATTGACTCGCTGTCTAGGGCCTTGGAAATGGCCCCCAGAATGGACTGCTGTCAAAGTACTGTGACTCCTAGAAGAGTAGCACCTGATCTTGCTGTGACCAATTTATTTCCTACCTGTTCAAATTGTGCCTTTGTGGGGTATAACTATATATATGGTAACCCTGTTCAATCTGTTTCTGCTCAGTCTTGGAATGTCTGGGTACTTTGCACTAATAGGGGTGGGTGTTCAGATATATCAGCTTTTGCATTTATTGATAAGGTAGTGATAAGAAATTGTAATTATAGTAGTAGTAGTTCTAGAATATGGGAAGAAAATGTTAAAGTTAATTGCAGTTGTTATGTTATCTATAATGCTATTTATGTATGTGTACAAGCTCCATTTATGTTTATTGTTAATTGCTCTGTAGTTAAGTGAGCCCTTAACCAGTGTTGGAATGGCTCTGGCACTGTGGTGCTGGTATGCATTCCACAACTTATTTCCATCATATGGGGACCTCTTGTGTGCTTAGTCTACCTGGAATGTGTGTCACTCCCTCTATTGTCACCAATGGTTCCCGAGCACTGAATTTGTCCAGAGAATTATCCGCTATGCTATCCCCTAGTGGAAGCTGGTCCATACAATTCGATAATTTGACATAGGAACTAAGATCCCAAATTATAGCCATAAATAGCATAAAAGTAGAGATTGCCACAGTAAAGCAATGGACAAATTGCATACTAAAGGATCTTTCCTTTGCACACCAATGGGCTGGTATAGTAGCCATGGGCCTTATATCATTCTTTGGGGTCTGTGGATGCTTCATCCTTGAGCACAGCGTCAGCAGCAGTAACAGCAGCTGCTAGTGCAAGCTGTGCTTGCCCTTCACAGCAGATAATCCCTAAAAGTCTGGCTAGGCATGCTGGACCGGTAGCCAGAGACGGGTAAGTATCCGATATGGCTTCACCAACCTAAGACAGGTGCCACGTTCCTAGCCACGTGGTTAGCCCATGATGGGTAAGGGGAGCCTGAACTCGGAACACCTAAGACAGGCACGGTCCCTTGCTTAATAAAACAAGAAGGGGGAGCTGTTGGGGGCACTGACCATTTCCTGCCCTGTGATTGGCCCTTTGCCCTGATTGGTGTGCCTTGGTTCTCTTTAAGTTGATTGGTCAAGTTTGACAGTTAAGCGGGGGGCTTGGCGGGGGAGGGGCTGGAGCGTAACGGAGATAACGGTGATAACGGTCAACGGACAACGGTCACGAGGGGACAGAGGAGCAGAATAAAAGCGCCTTGGAGACTCTCTCAAGTGTCGGGTGATTTCTTCCTCGGGACGGGAGGACCCCCGATAGATGCAGATCTTCATTTAAGGCGCTAACAACTCCACATCCAGAGAGACGTTCAGCGCCCAAGCCATTTTCAGCTACCTTGAAGAACCAATGCTATGGCAGCACATATGCCTGAAAGCATATGTGATCCCTGGGGAACTGAGTTTGTTGGTGAATGGCAACATTCGAAAGGGACAGCACAGGTCTTCCAATGCCAAAACGACTCCATGTGGCTCATTCACTTCATACACCATCAGCTTTTTGACCAGATCTAGAAGAAAACCAAGTTGGGTTACTTCTCTTCCAATGCCCATGGAGTCCAGGATGATGAAATCAAGCAGGTTGAGCACCCAAAAAAACAAGGATGCCGATCCTATCTTGGGGCGGTAACAACTCAACATCCAGAAAGAAGTTCAGGACAAGCCATTCTCAGCTGCCATGGGTTGTGTTGACTCTGGCAGCATATATGCCTGAAAGTGTATATAATCCCTGGGGAACTGAGTGTGTTGGTGAATGGCAGCATTCGAAAGGGGCAGCACAGGTCTTCCAGTGCCAAAACGACTCCACAGGGCTCATTCAGTTCGTATACCATCAGCTTTTCCTCCAGATCTAGAAGGCAACCCTGTTTGTTCACTTCTCGTTCAATGTTCATGGAGCCAAGGAAGATGCAATCAAGCATGTTGAGCACCCACACAAAATATGGTGCAGATGTTCAGTCCAGGCGCAAACTATTTCACATCCACAGAGAAGTTTAGCGCCCAAGCCATTTTCAGCTACCGTTAAAAATCAATGCTCTGGCATCACATATGCCTGAAATTGTATGTGATCCCTTGGGAACTGAGTGTGTTGGTGAATGGCAACATTCGAAAGGGGCAGCACAGGTCTTCCAGTGCCAAAACGACTCCACGTGGCTCATGCACTTCACATACGATCAGCTTTACGACCAGATCTAGAAGAAAACCCTGTGTGGTCACTTCACGTACAGTATCCCTTTAGCCCAGAATGATGAAACCAAGCATGTTGAGCACCCACACAACACAAGGATGCACATCTTCCGTTCAGGCGCTAACAACTCCACATCCAGAGAGAAGTTCAGCGCCCAAGCCATTTCCAGCTACCGTGAAGAACCAATGCTCTGGCAGCACATATGCCTGAAAGCATATGTGATCCCTGGGGAACTGAGTGTGTTGGTAAATGGCAACATTCGAAAGGGGCAGCAAAGTTCTTAAAGTACCAAAACGACTCCATGTGGCTCATTCACTTCACATACCATCAGTTTTGCACCAGATGAAATATGCAAATCTGTGTTTTCACTTCCTGTTCAATGTCCATGGAGCCTAGGATGATGAAATCAAGCCTGTTGAGCACCCACACAAAACAAGGATGCAGATCTTCAGTTCAGTTGGTAACAACTCCACATCCAGAGAGAAGTTCAGCACCCAAGCCATTTTCAGCTACAATGGGTTCTGTTGTCTCTGGCAGCACATATGACTGAAAGTGCATGTGATCCCTGGGGAACTGAGTGTGTTGGTGATTGGCAACATTCGAAAGGGGCAGCAAAGGTATTACATTGCCAAAATGACTTTACTTGGCTCATTCACTTCACATACCATCAGCTTTGCGACCAGATCTAGAATGCAACCGTGTTTGTTCCCTTCTCGTTCAATGTCCATGGAGCCAAGGATGATGAAATCAAGCATGTTGAGCACCCATACAAAATAAGGATGTCGAACCTCATTCCAGGCGCTAACAACACCACATCCAGAGGGAAGTTCAGCGCCCAAGCCATTTTCAGCTACCATCGTTCAGTTGAATGAGCCAGCACAAATGCCTGAAAGTGTATGTGATCCCTGGGGAACTGAGTGTGTTGGTGAATGGCAACATTCGAAAGGGGCAGCACAGGTCTTCCAGTGCCAAAACGACTCCACGTGGCTCATTCACTTCACATACGATCAGCATTACTATCAGATCTAGAAGAAAACCCAGTGTTTTCACTTAACGTACAGTATCCCTTTAGCCCAGGATGATGAAACCAAGCATGTTGAGCACCCACACAACACAAGGATACACATCTTCCGTTCAGGCGCTAACAACTCCACATCCAGAGAGAAGTTCAGCGCCCAAGCCATTTCCAGCTTCCGTGAAGAACCAATGCTCTGGCAGCACATATGCCTGAAAGCATATGTGATCTCTGGGGAACTGAGTGTGTTGGTGAATGGCAACATTCGAAAGGGGCAGCACAGGACATCCAGTGCCAAAACGACTCCACGTGGCTCATTCACATCACATACCATCAGATTTTCGACCAGATCTGGTAGAAAACCAAGTGTGGTCACTTCTCGTCCGATGTCCATGGAGCCCAGGATGATGAGATCAAGCATGCTGAGCACCCACACAAAACAAGGATGCAGATCTTCAGTTCAGTTGCTAACAACTCCACATCCAGAGAGAAGTTTAGCGCCCAAGCCATTTTCAGCTACATGGGTTCATTGTCTCTGGCAGCACATATGCCTGAAAGTGCATGTGATCCCTGGGGAACTGAATGTGTTGGTGAATGGCAACATTCGAAAGGGGCAGCACAGGTCTTCCCATGCCAAAACGACTCCACGTGACTCATCCACTTCATTTACCATCAGCTTTTACACCAGATCTAGAAGAAAACCCTGTGTGGTCACTTAATGTACAATATCCATTTAGCTCAAAAAAATTAAATCAAGCATGTTGAGCACCCACACAAAACAAGGATGCAGATTTTCAGTTCATTCGCTAACAACTTCACATCCAGAGAGATGTTCAGCACCCAAGCCGTTTTCAGCTACCGTGTAAAAACAATGCTCTGGCAGCACATATGCCAGAAAGCCTATGCGATCCCTGGGGAACTGAGTGTGTTGGTGAATGGCAACATTCGAAGGGGGCAGCACAAGTCTTCTAAGGCCAAAACGACTCCACATGGCTCATTCACTTCACATACCATCATCTTTGCGACCAGATCTAGTAGGCAACCCAGTTTGTTCCCTTCTCGTCCAATGTCCACGGATCCCAGAATGATGAAATCAAGCATGTTGAGCACCCACACAAAACAAGGAAGCAGATCTTCAGTTCAAGTGCTAACAACTCCACATCCAGAGAGAAGTTCAGTGCTCAAGCCCTTTTCAGCTACCGTGGAAAAACAATGCTCTGTCAGCACATATGCCTGAAAGTGTATGTGATCCCTGGGGAACTGAGTGTGTTGGAGAAAGGCAACATTCCAAAGGTGCAGCACAGGTCTTCCCTTGCCAAAACGAATCCACGTGGCTCATTCACTTCACATACCATCATTTTTTCGTCCAGATCTAGAATGCCACCCTGTTTGTTCACTTCTCGTCCATTGTCCATGGAAACCAGGATGATGAAATCAAACATGTTGAGCACCCACACAAAACAAGGATGCCGATCCTCATTGCAGGCACTAACAACTCAACATCCAGAGAGAAGTTCAGCACCCAAGCCGTTTTCAGCTACCATCTGTTCTGTTGTCTCTGGCAGCACATATGCCTGAAATAGTATGAGAACCCAGGGAGACTGAGTGTGTTGGTGAATGGCAACATTCGAAAGTGGCAGCACAGGTGTTCCAGTGAAAAAACGACTCCTCGTGGCTCATTCACTTCATTTACCATCAGCTTTTTGCGCCAGATCTATAATGCAACCCTGTTTGGTCACTTCTCGTCCAATGTCCATGGAGACCAGGATGATGAAATCAAGCATGTTGAGCACCCACACAAAATAAGGATATGGATCCTCATTCCAGGCGCTAACAACTTCACATTCAGAGAGAAGTTCAGCACCCAAACCGGTTTCAGCTACCATGGATTCTATTATCTCTCAGCACATATGCCTGAAAATATATGTGATCCCTGGGGAACTGAGTGTGTTGGTGAATGGCAACCTTCGAAAGGGGCAGCACAGTTCTTCCCATGCCAAAACTACTCCACGTGGCTCATTCGCTTCATATACCATCAGCTTTTCTACCTGATCTAGAAGAAAACCCAGTGTGGTCACTTCTCCTCCATTGTCCATGGAGCCCAGGATGATGATAACAAGCATGTTGAGCACCTACACAAAAAAGGATGCAGATCCTCATTCCAGGCGCTAACAACTCCACATCCAGAGAGAAGTTCAGCGCCCAAGCCATTTTCAGCTACCATGGAGATATGATGTCTCTGGCAGCACATATGCGTGAAAGTGTATGTGATGCCTGGGGAACTGAGTGTGTTGGTGAATGGCAACATTCGAAAGGGGCAGCACAGGTCTTCCAGTGCCAAAATGAATCCACGTGGCTCATTCACTTCATATACCATCAGCTTTTTGACCAGATCTAGAAGAAAACCATGTTGGGTCACTTCTCTTCCAATGTCCATGGAGCCCAGGATGATGAAATCAAGCATGTTGAGCACCCACACAAAACAAGGATGCGATCCACTTCCAGGCGCTAACAACTCCACATCCAGAGAGAAGTTCAGCGCCAAAGCCATTTTCAGCTACCATGGATTTAGGTTGGCTCTGGCAGCACATATGCCTGAAAGTGTATGTGATCCCTGGGGAACTGAGTGTGTTGGTGAATGGCAACATTCGAAAGGGGCAGCCCAGGTGCTTCCAGTGCCAAAGCAACTCCACTGTGGCTCATTCACTTCATATACCATCAGCTTTTCGACCAGATCTAGAAGAGAACCCAGTTTGGTCACTTCTTGTACAATGTCCATGGAGCCCAAGATGATGCAATCAAGCATGTTGAGCACCCACACAAAACAAGGATGCAGATCCTCAGTCCAGGCGCTAACAACTCCACATTGAGAGAGAATTTCAGCGCCCAAGCCATTTTCAGCTACCATGAAAAACAACGGCTCTGGCAGCACATATGCCTGAAAGTGTATGTGATCCCTGGGGAACTGAGTGTGTGGGTGAATGGCAACATTCGATAGTTCCAGTACAGGTCTTCCATTGCCAAAACGACTCCACTTGGCTCATTCACTTCACATACCATCAGCTTTTCAGACAGATCTAGAGGGAAACCCTGTTTGGTCACATTCTGTCCAATGTCCATGGAGCCCAGGATGATGAAATCAAGCATGTTGAGCACCCACACAACACAAGGATGCACATCTTCAGTTCCAGGCGCTAACAACTCCACATCCAGAGAGAAGTTCAGCGCCCAAGCCATTTCCAGCTACCGTGAAGAACAATGCTCTGGCAGCACATATGCCTGAAAGTGTATGTGATCCCTGGGGAACTGAGTGTGTTGGTAAATGGCAACATTCGAAAGGGCCAGCAAAGGTCTTACAGTACCAAAACGACTCCATGTGGCTCATTCACTTCACATACCATCAGTTTGTGCACCAGATCTAGAATGCAAACCTGTGTTGGTCACTTCTGTCCAATGTCCATGGAGCCTAGGATGATGAAATCAAGCATGTTGAGCACCCACACAAAACAAGGATGCAGATCCTCAGTTCAGTGGCTAACAACTCCACATCCAGAGAGAAGTTCAGCACCCAAGCCATTTTCAGCTACAATGGGTTCTGTTGTCTCTGGCAGCACATATGACTGAAAGTGCATGTGATCCCTGGGGAACTGAGTGTGTTGGTGATTGGCAACATTCGAAAGGGGCAGCAAAGGTATTACATTGCCAAAATGACTTTACTTGGCTCATTCACTTCACATACCATCAGCTTTGCGACCAGATCTAGAATGCAACCGTGTTTGTTCACTTCTCGTTCAATGTCCATGGAGCCAAGGATGATGAAATCAAGCATGTTGAGCACCCATACAAAACAAGGATGCGAACCTCATTCCAGGCGCTAACAACTCCACATCCAGAGAGAAGTTCAGCGCCCAAGCCATTTTCAGCTACCATCGTTCAGATGAATGAGCCAGCACAAATGCCTGAAAGTGTATGTGATCCCTGGGGAACTGAGTGTGTTGGTGAATGGCAACATTCGAAAGGGGCAGCACAGGTCTTCCAGTGCCAAAACGACTCCACGTGGCTCATTCACTTCACATACGATCAGCATTACTATCAGATCTAGAAGAAAACCCAGTGTTTGTCACTTAACGTACAGTATCCCTTTAGCCCAGGATGATGAAACCAAGCATGTTGAGCACCCACACAACACAAGGATGCAGATCTTCAGTTCAGGCGCTAACAACTCCACATCCAGAGAGAAGTTCAGCGCCCAAGCCATTTTCAGCTACCGTGGAAAACCAATGCTCTGGCAGCACATATGCCTGAAAGTGTATGTGATCTCTGGGGAACTGAGTGTGTTGGTGAATGGCAACATTCGAAAGGGGCAGCACAGGACATCCAGTGCCAAAACGACTCCACATGGCTCATTTGCATCACATACCATCAGCTTTTCGACCAGATCTAGTAGACAACCAAGTGGAGTCACTTCTCGTCCAAAGTCCATCGAGCCCAGGATGATGAAGTGAAGCATGTTGAGCACCCACACAAAACAAGGATGCAGATCTTCAGTCCAGGCGCTAACACCTCAACATCCAGAGAGAATTTCAGCGCCGAAGCCATTTTCAGCTACCATGCAGCATGATATCTCTGGCAGCACATATGCCTGAAAGTGCATGTGATCCCTGGGGAACTGAGTGTGTTGGTGAATGGCAACATTCGAAAGGGCCAGCACAGGTCTTCCCAGTGCCAAAACGACTCCACGTGGCTCATCCACTTCATATACCATCAGCTTTTACACCAGATCTAGAAGAAAACCCTGTGTGGTCACTTCATGTACAATATCCATTGAGCTCAAAAAAATGAAATCAAGCATGTTGAGCACCCACACAAAACAAGGATGCAGATTTTCAGTTCATGCGCTAACAACTTCACATCCAGAGAGAAGTTCAGCACCCAAGCCGTTTTCAGCTACCGTGTAAAAACAATGCTCTGGCAGCACATATGCCAGAAAGCCTATGTGATCCCTGGGGAACTGAGTGTGTTGGTGAATGGCAACATTCGAAGGGGGCAGCACAAGTCTTCTAAGGCCAAAACGACTCCACATGGCTCATTCACTTCACATACCATCATCTTTGCGACCAGATCTAGTAGGCAACCCAGTTTGTTCACTTCTCGTCCAATGTCCACGGATCCCAGAATGATGAAATCAAGCATGTTGAGAACCCACACAAAACAAGCAAGAAGATCTTCAGTCCAGTCGCTAACAACTCCACATCCAGAGAGAAGTTCAGTGCTCAAGCCATTTTCAGCTACCGTGCAAAAACAATGCTCTGTCAGCACATATGCCTGAAAGTGTATGTGATCCCTGGGGAACTGAGTGTGTTGGAGAAAGGCAACATTCGAAAGGTGCAGCACAGGTCTTCCATTGCCAAAACGAATCCACGTGGCTCATTCACTTCACATACCATCATCTTTTCGTCCAGATCTAGAAGGCAACCCTGTTTGTTCACTTCTCGTCCATTGTCCATGGAAACCAGGATGATGAAATCAAACATGTTGAGCACCCACACAAAACAAGGATGCCGATCCTCATTGCAGGCACTAACAACTCAACATCCAGAGAGAAGTTCAGCACCCAAGCCGTTTTCAGCTACCATCTGTTCTGTTGTCTCTGGCAGCACATATGCCTGAAATAGTATGAGAACCCAGGGAGACTGAGTGTGTTGGTGAATGGCAACATTCGAAAGTGGCAGCACAGGTGTTCCAGTGAAAAAACGACTCCTCGTGGCTCATTCACTTCATATACCATCAGCTTTTTGCGCCAGATCTATAATGCAACCCTGTTTGGTCACTTTTCGTCCAATGTCCATGGAGACCAGGATGATGAAATCAAGCATGTTGAGCACCCACACAAAATAAGGATATGGATCCTCATTCCAGGCGCTAACAACTTCACATTCAGAGAGAAGTTCAGCACCCAAACCGGTTTCAGCTACCATGGATTCTATTATCTCTGCAGCACATATGCCTGAAAATATATGTGATCCCTGGGGAACTGAGTGTGTTGGTGAATGGCAACCTTCGAAAGGGGCAGCACAGTTCTTCCCATGCCAAAACTACTCCACGTGGCTCATTCGCTTCATATACCATCAGCTTTTCTACCTGATCTAGAAGAAAACCCAGTGTGGTCACTTCTCCTCCATTGTCCATGGAGCCCAGGATGATGATAACAAGCATGTTGAGCACCTACACAAAAAAGGATGCAGATCCTCATTCCAGGCGCTAACAACTCCACATCCAGAGAGAAGTTCAGCGCCCAAACCATTTTCAACTACCATGGGTTCTGTTGTCTCTGGCACCACATATGCGTGAAAGTGTATGTGATGCCTGGGGAAATGAGTGTGTTGGTGAATGTCAACATTCAAAAGGGGCAGCACAGGTCTTCCAGTGCCAAAACAAATCCACGTGGCTCATTCACTTCATATACCGTCAGCTTTTTGACCAGATATAGAAGAAAACCATGTGGGGTCACTTCTCTTCCAATGTCCATGGAGCCCAGGATGATGAAATCAAGCATGTTGAGAACCCACACAAGACAAGGATGCCGATCCACTTTCCAGGCGCTAACAACTCCACATCCAGAGAGAAGTTCAACGCCAAAGCCATTTTCAGCTACCATGGATTTAGGTTGGCTCTGGCAGCACATATATCTGAAAATGTATGTGATCCCTGGGGAACTTAGTGTGTTGGTGAATGGCAACATTCGAAAGGGGCAGCCCAGGTGCTCCCATGACACAGCAACTCCATGTGACTCATTCACTTCATATACCATCAGCTTTTCGACCAGATCTAGAAGAGAACCAAGTAGGGTCACTTAACGTACAATATCCATTTAGCCCAAGATGATGAAATCAAGCATGTTGAGCACCCACACAAAACAAGGATGCAGATCTTCAGTTCAGGCGCTAACAACTCCACATTCAGAGAGAAATTCTGCGCCCAAGCCATTTTCAGCTACCATGGAAAAACAATGCTCTGGCAGCACATATTCCTGAAAGTGTATGTGATCCCTGGGGAATTGAGTGTGTTATTGAATGGCAACAGTAGAAAGTGGCAGCACAGGTCTTCCCTTGCCAAAACGACTCCACGTGGCATATTCAATTTACATACCATCATTTTTTCATACAGATCGAGAATGCAACCCTGTTTGTTCACATTTCTTCCAATGTCCATGGAACCCAGGATGATGAAATCAAACATGTTGAGCACCCATACAACACAAGGATGCCGATCCTCATTCCAGGCACTAACAACTCCACACTCAGTGAGAAGTTCAGCGCCAAAGCCATTTTCAGCTACCATGGGTTCTGTAGTCTCTGGCAGCACATATGCCTGAAATTGTATGTGATCCCTGGGGAACTGAGTGTGTTGGTGAATGGCAACATTCGAAAGGCGCAGCACAGGTCTTCCCTTACCAAAATGACTCCACGTTGCTCATTTACTTTACATACCATCAACTTTGTGATCAGATCTAGAATGCAACCCTGTTTGGTCCCTTCTCGTTCAATGTCCATGGAATCCAGGATGATGAAATCAAGCATGTTGAGCACCCATACAAAATAAGGATGTCGATCCTCATTCCAGGCGCTAACAACATCACATCCAGAGAGAAGTTCAGCCCCCAAAACATTTTCAGCTACCATGGATTCTGTCGGCTGTGGCCGCATATATGCCTTAACGACTCCACGTGGCTCATTCGCTTCATACACCATCAGCTTTTCCTCCAGATCTAGATGAAAACCAAGGGGGGTTACATCTCTTCCAATGTCCATGGAGCCCAGGATGGTGAAATCAAGCATGTTGAGCACCTACACAAAACAAGGATGCAGATCTTCAGTTCAGGTGCTAACAACTCCACATCCAGAGAGAAGTTCAGCACTCAAGCCATTTTCAGCTACCGTGGAAAAACAATGCTCTGGCAGCACATATGCCTGAAAGTGTATGTGTTCCCTGGGGAACTGAGTGTGTTGGTGAATGGCAAAATTAGAAAGGGGCAGCACAGTTCTTCACATGCCAAAACGACTCCACGTGGCTCATTCACTTCATTTACCTTCAGCTTTTCGCCCAGATCTAGAAGGCAACCCTGTGTGGTCAATTAACGTACAATATCCATTTAGCCCAGGATGATGAAATCAAGCATGTTGAGCACCCACACAAAACAAGGATGCAGATCTTCATTTCAGGCGTTAACAGCTCCACATCCAGAGAGAAGTTCAGCGCCCTATGCATTTTCTGATACCAGTAAATATGTTAGCTCTGGCACCACATAGGCCTGAAAGTGTGTGTGATCCCTGGGGAACTGAGTGTGTTGGTGAATGGCAACATTCGAAAGGGGCAGCACAGGACATCCAGTGCCAAAACGACTCCACATGGCTCATTCACATCACATACGATCAGCTTTATGCCCAGATCTAGAAGAAAACCCGGTGTGGTTTCTTAACGTGCAGTATCCATTTACCCAGGATGATGAAACCAAGCATGTTGAGCACCCACACAACACATATGCAGATCTTAAGTTCAGACACTAACAACTCCACATCAAGAGAGAAGTTCAGCACCCAAGCCATTTTCAGGTACCGTAATGAAGGAATGCTCTGGTAGCACATATGCCTGAAAGTGTATGTGATCCCTGGGGAACTGAGTGTGTTGGTTAATGGCAACATTCGAAAGGGGCAGCACAGGTCATCCAGTGCCAAAACGACTCCACGTGGCTCATTCACTTCACAAACCATCAGCTTTTCGACCAGATATAGAGGAAAACCAAGTGGGGTCACTTCTCATCCAATGTCCATGGAGCCCATAATGATGAAATCAAGCATTTTTAACAACCACACAAAACAAGGATATAGATCATCATTCCAGGCGCTAACAACTCCACACTCATAGGAAAGTTCAGCGCCCAAGCCATTTTCAGCTACCATCGTTCTGTTGAATCAGGCAGCACATATGCATGAAAGCGTATGTGATCCCTGAGGAACTGAGTGTGTTGGTGAATGGCAACATTCCAAAGGGGCAGCACAGATCTTCCTATGCCAAAACAACTCCACGGGGCTCATTCACTTCATACACCATCAACTTTTTGACCAGATCTAGAAGAAAACCAAGTCGGGTTACTTCTCTTCCAAAGTCCATGGATCCAGGATGATGAAATCAAGCATTTTGAGCACCTACACAAAACAAGGATGCAGATCTTCAGTTCAGGTGCTAACAACTCCACATCCAGAGAGAAGTTCAGCGCCCAAGCCATTTTCAGCTACCAACGTTCTGTTGAATCAGGCCGCACATATGCCTGAAAGTGTATGTGATCCCTGGGGAACTGAGTGGGTTGGTGAATGGCAACATTCGAAAGCAGCAGCACAGGTCTTCCAGTACCAAAACGACTCCACGTGGCTCATTCACTTCACATACCACCAGCTTTTCCTCCATATCCAGAAGGCAACCCTGTTTCTTCATTCTCGTTCAATGTCCATGGAGCACAGGATGATGAAATCAATCATGCTGAGCACCGATAAAAAATAAGAAATGAGATCCTCATTCCAGGGGCTAACAACTCCACATCCAGAGAGAAGTTCAGCGCCCAAGCCATTTTCAGCTACCGTGAAGTACCAATTCTCTGGCAGCACATATGCCTGAAAGCATATGTGATCCCTGGGGAACTGAGTGTGTTGGTGAATGGCAATATTGCAAAGGGGCAGCACAGATCTTCCAGTGCCAAAAGGACTCCACGTGGCTTATTCACTTCATACACCATCAGCTTTTCGACCAGATCTAGAAGGCTACCCTGTTTGTTCACATTTCGACAAATGTCCATGGAATCCAGGATGACGAATTCAAACATGTAGAGCACCCACACAAGACAAGGATGCCGATCCTCATTCCAGGCGCTAACAACTCCACATCCCGAGAGAAGTTCAGCGCCCGCGCCATTTTCAGCTACCATGGGTTCTGTTGTCTCTGGCAGCACATATATCTGGAATGTATGTGATCCCTGAAGAACTTAGTGTGTTGGTGAATGGCAACTTTCGAAAGGGGCAGCACAGGTCCTCCCATGCCAAAGCAACTCCATTTGCACATTCACTTCATATACCATCGGCTTTTTGAACAGATCTGGAAGAAAACCAAGTGGAGTCCCTTCTCATCCAATGAGCATGGAGCCTGGATGATGAAATCAATCATGTTGAGCACCCACACAATACAAGGATGCTGATCTTCAGTTCAGGCGCCAACAACTCCACATCCAGAGAGAAGTTCAGCGCCCAAGCCATTTCCAGCTACCATGGAAAAACAATGCTCTGGCAACACATATGCCTGAAAGTGTGAGTGATCCATGGGGAACTGAGTGTATGGTGAATGGCAACATTAGAAAGGGGCAGCACAGGTCTTCCCATGCCAAAACGACTCCATGTTTCTCATTCACTTCACATACCATCAGCTTTTCTTCCAGATCTAGAAGGCAACCCTGTTTGTTCACATTTCGACCAATGTCCATGGAATGCAGGATGATGAAATCAAACATGTAGAGCACCCACACAACACAAGGATGCCGATCCTCATTGCAGGCGCTAACAACTCCACATCCTAAGAGAAGTTCAGCCCCCACACCATTTTCAGCTACCATGGGTTCTGTTGTCTCTGGCAGCACATATATCTGAAAGTGTATGTGATCCCTGAAGAACTGAGTGTGTTGGTGAATGGCAACTTTCGAAATGGGCAGCACAGGTCCTCCCATGCCAAAGCAGCTCCATTTGCACATTCACTTCAAATACCATCAGCTTTTTGACCAGATCTGGAAGAAAACCCTGTGTGGTCACTTCTCGTCCAATGTCCATGAAGCCCAGGATGATGAATTCAAGCATGTTGAGCACCCACATAACACAAGGATGCCAATCCTCATTCCAGGCGCTAACAACTCCACATCCCGAGAGAAGTTCAGCACCCAAGCCGTTTTCAGCTACTGTGGAAAAACAATACTCTGGCAGCACATATACATGAAAGCATATGAGATCCCTGGGGAACTGAGTGTGTTGGTGAATCTCAACATTCGAAATAGCCATCACAGGTCCTCCCATGCCAAAGAAATTCCATGTGCTCATTCACTTCATATACCATCAGATTTTGACCAGACCTAGAAGAAAACCAAGTGGGGTCACTTCTGTTCCAATGTGCATGGAGCCTGGATGATGAAATCAATCATGTTGAGCACCCACACAAACAAGGATGCAGATCTTCAGTTCAGGCGCTAACAACTCCACATCCAGAGACAAGTTCGGCGCCCAAGCCATTTTCAGCTACCATGGATTCTGTTATCTCTGGCAGCACATATATCTGAAAGTGTATGTGATCCCTGGGGAACTGAGTGTGTTGGTTAATGGCAACATTCGAAAAGGGCAGCACAGGTCTTCCCATGCCAAAACTACTTCACGTGGCTCATTCACTTCACATACCATCAGCTTGTCGAGCAGATCTAGAAGAAAACCCTGTTTGTTCACTTCTCGTCAAATGTCCATGGAGCCAAGGATGATGAAATCATGCATGTTGAGCACCCACATAAAACAAGGATGCAGATCCTCATTCCAGGCGCTGACAACTCCACATCTGGAGAGAAGTTCAGCGCCCAAGACATTTTCAGCTACCGTGTAAACCAATGCTCTGACAGTGCATATGCCTGAAAGTGTATGTGATCCCTGCGTAACAGAATGTGTGGGGAATGGCAACATTCGAAAGTGGCAGCACAGGTCTTCCCGTGCCAAAACGACTCCACGTAGCTCATTCACTTCACATACCATCAGCTTGTCGAGCAGATCTAGAAGGAAACCCTGTTTGTTCACTTCTCGTCCAATGTCCATGGAGCCCAGGATGATGAAATCAAGTATGTTGAGCACCCACACAAAAAAAGGATGCCGATCCTCATTCCAAGTGCTAACAACTCCACATCCAGAGACACGTCAGCGCCCAAGACATTTTCAGATACCATGGATTCTGTTGGCTTTGGCAGCACACATATCTAAAAGTGTATGTGTTCCCTGGGGAACTGAGTGTGTTGGTGAATGGCAACATTCGAAAGGGGCAGCACAGGTCTTCCCGTGCCAAAGCAATTCCATGTACTCATTCACTTCATATACAATCAGATTTTGACCAGATCTAGA
The DNA here is from genome assembly GCF_017591425.1 of Ochotona curzoniae. Classification (NCBI taxonomy): domain Eukaryota; kingdom Metazoa; phylum Chordata; class Mammalia; order Lagomorpha; family Ochotonidae; genus Ochotona; species Ochotona curzoniae. The sequence goes on along the minus strand of NW_024465540.1, from coordinate 754,652 downwards.
AGAAAACCAAGTGGGGTCACTTCTGTTCCAATGTGCATGGAGCCTGGATGATGAAATCTATCATGTTGAGCACCCACACAAACAAGGATGCAGATCCTCAGTTCAGGCGCTAACAACTCCACATCCAGAGGGAAGTTCAGCGCCCAAGTCATTTTCAGCTACCGTGGAAAATAATGCTCTGGCTGCACATATGCCTGAAAGTGTATGTGATCCCTGGGGAACTTAGTGTGTTGGTGAATGGCAACATTTGAAAGGGGCAGCACAGGTCTTCTAGTGGCAAAACGATTCCACGTGGCTCATTCTCTTCACAAACCATCAGGTTTTCGACCAGATATAGAGGAAAACCCTGTGTGGTCACTTAACGTACAATAACCATTTAGCCCAAGATGAAGAAATCAAGAATGTTGAGCACCGACACCAAACAAAGATGCAGATCTCCAGTTCAGGCGCTAACAACTCCACATCCAGAAAGAAGTTCAGCGCCCAAGCCATTTTCAGCTACCATGGATTCTGTTATCTCTGGCAGCACATATATCTGAAAGTGTATGTGATCCCTGGAGAACTGATTGTGTTGGTTCATGGGAACATTCGAAAGGGGCAGCACAGGTCTTCCAGTGCCAAAACGACTCCACGTGGCTCATTCACTTCATACCCCATCAGCTTTTCGTCCAGATCTACAAGGCAACCCTGTTTGTTAACATTTCGTCCAATGTCCATAGAGCACAGGATGATGAAATCAAGCATGTTGAGCACCCACACAACACAAGGATGCCAATCCTCATTCCAGGCGCTAACAACTCCACATCCAGAGAAAAGTTCAGCACTCATGCCATTTTCAGCTACCATGGATTTCTCTTGGTTCTGTCAGCACATATGCCTGAAAGTGTATGTGTTCCCTAGGGAACTCAGTGTGTTGGTGAATGGCAACATTCGAAAGTGGCAGCACAGGTCTTCCCATGCAAAAACAATTCCACGTGGCTCATGCACTTCATATACAATCAGCTTTTTGACCAGATCTAGAAGAAAACCAAGTGGGGTCACTTCTCTTCCAATGTCCATGGAGCCTGGGTGATGAAATCAAGCATGTTGTGCACCCACAAAAAAAAAAAAAAAAGATGCAGATCTTCCTTTCTGACGCCAACAATTCCACATCCAAATAGAAGATCAGCGCCCAAGGCATTTTCAGCTACCATATAAAACCAATGCTCTGGCAGCACATATGAATGAAAGCGTATGTGATCCCTGGGGAACTGATTGTGTTGGTGAGTGGCAACATTCGAAAGGGGCAGCACGGGTATTCCAGTGCCAAAATGACTCCAAGTGTCTCATTCACTTCACAAATCATCAGCTTTTCCTCCAGATTTAGAAGGCAACCCTGTTTGTTCACTTCTCGTCCAATGTCCATGGAGCCCAGGATGATGAAATCAATCATGTTGAGCACCCACACAAAACAAGGATGCCGATCCTCATTCCAGACGCTAACAACTCCATATTCAGAGAGTAGTTCAGCACCCAAGCCATTTTCAGCTACCATCGGTCTGTTGAATCAGGCAGCACATAAGCCAGAAAGTGAATGTGATCCCTGGGGAACTGAGTGTGTTGGTGAATGGCAACATTCGAAAGGGGCAGCACAGGTCTTCCCGTGCGAAAGCGACTCCACGTGGCTCATTCACTTCACATACCATCAGCTTTTCGTCCAGATCTAGAAGGCAACACTGTTTGTTCACATTTTGTCCAATATCCATGGAGCCCAGGATGATGAAATCAAGCATGTTAATTACCAACACAAAACAAGGATGCCGATCCTCATTCCAGGCGCTAACAACTCCATTTCCAGAGAGAATTTCAGCGCCCAAGCCATTTTCAGCTACCATGGGTTCTGTTGGCTCTGGCCGCACATATGCCTGAACGTGTATGTGATTCCTGGGGAACTGAGTGTGTTGGTGAATGGCAACATTCGAAAGGGGCAGCACCGTTCTTCCAGTTCCAAAACGACTCCACGTGGCTTATTCACTTCACATACCATCAGATTTTTGACCAGAACTAGAAGAAATCCAAGTGGGGTCACTTCTCGTCCAATGTCCATGGAGCCCATGATGATAAAGTCAAGCATGTTGAGCACCCACACAAAACAAGGATTCAGATCTTCAGTTCATGCACAAACAACTTCATATTCAGAGAGAATTTCACCGCCCAAGCCATTTTCAGCTACCATCGTTATGTTGAATCAGGCAGCACATATTCCTGAAAGTGTATATGATCCCTGGGGAACTGAGTGTGTTGGTGAATGGCAAAATGCGAAAGGGGCAGCACAGGTCTTCCAGTGCCGAAACGACTCCACGTGGCTCATTCACTTCACATACCATCAGCTTTTCCTCCAGATATAGAAGGCAACCCTGTTTTTTCACTTCTCGTCCAATGTCCATGGAGCCCAGGATGATGAAAACACGCATGTTGAGCACACACACAGCACAAGGATGCCGATCCTCATTCCAGGCGCTAACAACTCAACATCCAGAGAGAAGTTCAGCGCCCAAGCCATTTTCAGCTACCACGGATTCTGTTGATTTGGAAGCACATATGCCTGAAAGTGTATGTGATCCCTGGGGAACTGAGTGTGTTGGTGAATGGCAACATTCGAAAGGGCCAGCACAGGTCTTCCAGTGCCAAAACGACTCCACGTGGCTCATTCACTTCACATACCATCAGCTTTTTGACCAGATCTAGAAGGAAACCCTGTTGGTTCACTTCTCGTCCAATGTCCATGGAGCCAAGGATGATGAAAATAGCATGTTGAGCACCCACACAAAACAAGGATGCTGATCCTCATTCCAGGCTCTAACAACTCCACATTCAGAGAGAAGTTCAGCGCACAAGCCATTTTCAGCTACCGTGGAAAACCAATGCTCTGGCAGCACATATGCCTGAAAGTGTATGTGATCCCTAGGGAACTGAGTGTGTTGGTGAATGGCAAAATTCGAAAAGGGCAGCACCGTTCTTCCAGTGCCAAAACGACTCCACGTCGCTCATTCACTTCACATATCATCTGCTTTTCGACCAGATCTAGAATGCAACCCTGTTTGTTCACTTCTCGTCCAATGTCCATGGAGCCCAGGATGATGAAATCAAGCATGTTGAGCACCCACACAAAACAAGGATGCCGATCCTCATTCCAGGCGCTAACAACTCCACATCCAGGGAGAAGATCAGCGCCCAAGCCATTTTCACCTACCGTGCAAAACAAATGCTCTGGCAGCACATATGCCTGAAAGTGTATGTGATCCCTTGGGAACTGAGTGTGTTGGTGAATGGCAACATTCGAAAGGGCCAGCACAGGTCTTCCAGTGCCAAAACGACTCCACGTGGCTCATTCACTTCACATACCATCAGCTTTTCGACCAGATCTAGAAGAAAACCCTGTTTGTTCACTTCTCGTCCAATGTCCATGGAGCCCAGGATGATGCAATCAAGCATGTTGAGCACCCACACAAAACAAGGATGCCGATCCTCATTCCAGGCGCTAACAACTCCACACTCAGAGAGAAGTTCGGCGCCCAAGCCATTTTCAGCTACCATGCAACATGATGGCTCTGGCAACACATATGCCTGAAATTATATGTGATCCCTGGGAAACTGAGTGTGTTGGTGAATGGCAACATTTGAATGTGGCAGCACAGGTCTTCCAGTGCCAAAGAGACTCCAGTTGGCTCATTCACTTCACATACCATCACCATATCGACCAGATCTAGCAGAAAACCCTGTTTAGTTACTTAACGTAAAATGTCCATGGAGCCCAGGATGATGAAAATAAGCATGTTGAGCACCCACACAAAACAAGGATGCAGATTCTCATTCCAGGCGCTATCAACTCCATTTCCAGAGATAAGTTCAGCGCCCAAGCCGTTTTAAGCTACCATGGATTCTGTTGTCTCTGGCAGCACATATGCCTTAAAGTGTATGTGTTCCCTGGGGAACTGAGTGTGCTTGTGAATGGCAACATTCCAAAGGGGCAGCACAGGTCTTCCAGTGCCAAAATAACTCCACATTTCTAATTCATTTCATATGCCATCAGCTTTTCGAATAAATCTAGAATCCAATACTGTTAGGTCACTTCTCGTCCAATGTCCATGGAGCCCAGGATGATGAAATCAAGCATGTTAATTACCAACACAAAACAAGGATGCCAATCCTCATTCCAGGCGCTAACAACTCAACATCCAGAGAGAATTTCAGCGCCCAAGCCATTTTCAGATACCACGGATTCTGTTGATTTGGAAGCACATATGCCTGAAAGTGTATGTGATCCCTGGGGAACTGAGTGTGTTGGTGAATGGCAACATTCGAAAGGGGCAGCACAGGTCTTCCACTGACAAAACGATTCCACGTGGCTCATTCACTTCACATACTATCAACTTTTCTACCAGATCTAGTAGGCAACCCTGTTTGTTCACTTCTCTTCCAATGTCCATGCAGCACAGGATGATGAAATCAAGCATGTTGAGTACCCACAGAAAACTAGGAAGCCGATCCTCATTCCAGGCGCTAACAACTCCACATCCAGAAAGACTTTCAGCGCCCAACTCATTTTCAGCTACCGTGAAATCTGTTGTCTCTGGCTGCACATATGCCTGAAAGTGTAGGTGATCCCTTGGGAACTGAGTGTGTTGGTGAGTGGCAAAATTCAAAAGGGGCAGCACAGGTCTTCCAGTGCCAAAACGACTCCATGTGGCTCATTCACTTCACATACCTCAGCTTTTTTAGGAGATCTTGAAGAAAACCCTGTCCGGTCACTTAACTTCCATTGTCCATGGAGCCCAGGATGATGCAATCAAGCATGTTGAGCACCCATACAATACAGATGCAGATCCTCTTTAGAGGCGCTAACAACTCCACATCCAGAGAGAGCAAAGTTCAGCGCCCAAGCCATTTTCAGCTACCGTGGAAAACCAATGCTCTGGCAGCACATATGCCTGACACTGTAAGTGATCCCTGGGGAATTGAGTGTATTATTGAATGGCAACATTCGAAAGGGACAGCACAGGTCTTAAGGACATTTGATTCCACTTGGCTCATTCAGGTCACATAACATCAGGTTTTGACCAGATCTAGAAGAAAATTCAGTTGGGTCACTTCTAGTATAATTTCCATGGATCTCAGGATGATAAAATGAAGCATGTTGAGCACCCACACAAAACTAGAAATCCGACCATCACTCTAGGTACTAACAAATCCTAAACCAGGGAGAAGTTCAGTGCCCAAGCCATTTTCTGATACCATGGAATCTGTTGGATCTGGCAGCACATATGCCTTAAAGAGTAATTGGTCCCTGGGGGACTCAGTGTGCTGGTGAATGGCAACATTCGAAAGGGGCAGCACAGGCCTTCCAGTGACAAAAAGACTCTACTTGGCTCATTCACTTTACATACCATCAGCTTTTCGACCAGATCTAGAAGAATATCCTGTTTTTAACTTCTCTTCCAAAGTCCATGGAGCTCAGGATGATGAAATCAAGCATGTTGAGCACCCACACAAAACAAGGATTCCAATCCTCATTCCAGGCGCTAACAAATCCACATCCAGAGAGAAGTTCAGCACCTAAGCCATTTTCAGCTACATTGAATTCTGTTGTCTCTTGCAGCACAAATGCCTGAAAGTGTATGTGATCCCTGAGGAACTGAGTTTGTTGGTGAATGGCAATATTCGAAAGTGGCCAGCACAGGTCTTCCAGTATAAAACGACTCCACTTGGCTCATTCAGTTCACATACCATCAGCTTTTTGACCAGATCTAGAAGAAAGTTCAGTGGGTTCACTTCTAGTCCAATTGCCATGGAGCTCAGGATGATGAAATCAAGCATGTTGAGCACCCACACAAAACTGGGAAGCCGATCCTCTCTCTAGGTGCTAACAACTCCACATCCAGAGAGAAGTTCAGGGCCCCAGCCATTTTCAGCTAGCATGGAAAAAAACTGCTCTGCCAGCACATATGCCTGAAAATGTATGTGATCCCTGGGGAACTGAGTGTGTTGGTGAATGGCAACATTCGAAAGTTGCAGCACAGGTCTTTCGGAACCAAAACGACCTAACTTTTTTCATTCACTTCACATACCATCAGCTTTTCAACCAGATCTAGAAGAAACCCAAGTGGGGTCACTTCTCTTCCAATGTCCCTGGAGCCCAAGATGATGTAATCAAGCATGTTGAGCACCCACAGAAAACAAGGATTCTGATCCTCATTTCAGACGCTAACAACTCCACATCCAGAGAGAAGTTCAGCGCCTAAGCCATTTTCAGCTACCATGGATTCTGTTGTCTCTGGCAGCACATATGCCTGAAATTGTGGGTGATCCTTGGGGAACTGAGTGTGTTGGTGAATGCAACATGCGAAAGGGGCAGCACAGATCTTCCACTGCCAAAATGACACCATGTTGCTCATTCACTTCACATAGCATCAGCTTTTTGCCCATATCTAGATGAAAATCCACTGAGGTCAGTTCTAGTGCAATTCCCATGGAGCCCAGGATGATGAAATCAAGCATAGTGAGCACCCACACAAAACAAGGATGCCGATCCTCATTCCAGGCGTTAACAACTCCACATCCAGAGAGAGTTTCTGTTGGCAACGCCCGCGTCGCCACGTACCCCGAGCCCCGAGTCGAGCAGAGGTCCTAGGGTTATGAGACAGACAAGACAGACAACACACAACACACTTAAACTTGTTCTTGTGAAGTGAAGTGCTGTGAAGTGCCTCTTTATTCAAATTTGAACTCTCTTATATAGTTTGCTTGACCCCTCCCAGGATTCTTCCAATGGTTAAGCCACACCTATGCTCCCCCAAGGACATGCAACAAGGGGAAGCAGGAAGGAAGGAGATTGCAGTCAAGCCACAGCTAAATGTATCAGGTCATGATTGCCCTTCCTGTTACACCCTTGAGAAACAAGCTGTGCTTCTCCCAATTGTTAAGCAACACCTAAGCTCCCCCAAGGACATGCAACAGGGGGAAGCAGGAAGGAAGGAGATTGCAGTCAAGCCACAGGCTAAATGTATCAGACCATGATTGCCCTTCCTGTTACACTTTTGAGAAACAAGCTGTGCTGTGGAGTTAATCCTTGGGAAACCCGGCTGTGCATGTCCCTTCTTTTTTGTTTTTAATGGACACCTGTCTTAGGTTGTCCAGCAGACAGTTGATGCCTTACCCGTCATGGGGAGCCCCACCCGGGGCACGTGGGATCCCTGTCTTAGGTTGGTCATCAGCTCTGCCAGATCTTACCCGTCTCTGGCTGCCCATTACACATCATGCTCAACCAGAATTGAGCTCTAGGATTTTCCACAGCTAAAGTCATCATAGTTTGTCAAATGATGACCTGCTCCGGGGCTTGTTGCCTGCATAGGCAGCAAAGAGGAGTAAACAGTACTGCAATCATGGCTGTAGCCATTAGTCCCATGGCTAAGACTCCACTCCATTCCTTTAACATCCCTGCTCTCAGTTAAATGCCATTTCACGGGGGTAACACATATATGATGTTAAATTGAGGTAGTAGCTGGAGATCTGCATTTCACATGGGCAGGATACCAGGAAGTTGCACCACTGTTGTCAGGGTGTCCTCCTCCCGATGGCTTTTATCCTGCAAGAACATCATTCGGAGTGGGATCATGCTGAGTTGGAGCCAGGGAGATTTGTCGTGTCGTGTAAGTCTCTCGGGAACCCATCTCGGCGTCTCTTCATCCTGAGGAAAAACACAAACGGAGCCTCGCCCCCATGTTAGTACTGGGTCTGGTCCCTGCCATTTATTTTTGGCCAGATCTTTCCATTTTACTTGGCCTTTATTCTCATTAGCAGAGCGTAGCCAATGGCGCTCTGCAGGAACCACATCATTGGTGACAGTTAAATAATTTAACACATAGATGGCAGATGCCAGTAGGGAATGGGGAGAGCTGCAATGTTCGGCCACATCCCCTTTCTTTATTTTTTCTAGATAAACTTTAAGGGTGCGATTGGCACGTTCAACAATGGCTTGACCCTGAGGATTGTAAGGGATGCCTGTTTTGTGAGTTATATTAAAATCTTGGCAGAATTTTTCAAAGCCTTGGCTAACATAGGCCGGTCCATTATCGGTCTTAATTTGTTTGGGGACTCCTATATAGGCAAAGGCCTGTAAGCAGTGGGATTTAACATCTTTTAATTTCTCCCCTGCATGAGCAGAGGCATATATTGTATGGGAATAGGTGTCAACAGAAACATGCACATATTGAAGTTTTCCAAAGGAAGGGACATGGGTAACGTCCATTTGCCACACATGATTGGGCAATAACCCTCTGGGATTAACCCCTAGGGATGGGACAGAGCAATATTGAGCACAGACTTCACAATTGGTGACAATCTGGGTGGCTTGTTCTCTAGTCACCTTAGCATGTAGTCTTAGAGAAGCTGCATTGAGATGGAACCTTTTATGAAGGTGCACTGCCTGTTCATAAGGGTCCATAGTCAAAGATATGTGCAACACCTGAGTCAGTGCATCTGCCCGCGCATTACCCTCACTCAGGGGGCCAGGCAAGGAGGTGTGCGCTCTTATATGCCCAACAAATAAGGGATGAGTGCGCTGCCAAATCTGCTGCTGTAATTGTAAAAGAAGAAAATAAACTGAGGAGGTCGGGGCTATATAGGCTGTGGTTTCTAAAGGTAAAATAACATGAGCTACATAGCAGCTGTCTGTGTATACATTCAGGGGCTCATTATGGTAAATTTGAAGGGCAAAAAGAACAGCAGCTATTTCAGTGGCTTGAGCTGATTTGTGGGAGATGGAAACAGCCCGTTCTTCATGTCCAGAAACTATAGCAGCCTTGCCTTTAGCTGACCCATCAGTAAAAACCACGCGGGCTCCTAACACGGGTTGCTGTCTAATTATTTTGGGACAAACAACCGGATGTCTTTTGAAAAACTGTACTAAGGGATGGGAAGGATAATGATTAATTAACTGAGAAGAAACCGTGGCACAAAAGACAGACCAATCATCAATATTATTTTGTAGCCATGTCACCTGTTGAGAATCATAGGGAATGGAGATGAAATCAGGATATTTCCCAAAAATCTGCAGGCTGATCTTGCATGCCTTATACAACAAAGATATAACAGCAGTGGGGTAGGATTGCATGATTTGTCCAGTGGATGCTGGGGAGTGGACCCAATATATAGGTCCAGTCTGCCAAAACACTGCAGTAGGGGCGTGATTGGAAGGAAAAACCAACAACCGCATTGGCGCCTTATAATCCACATAACTAACATGAGCATTCTGAATGGCATGCTGGACTAGCTGTAGACATTCCCTGCCTTCTTTGGGCAGTTGTCTGGGTGAGGAAGGATCTGGATCACCTTTAAGAATATCAAAAAGGGGCTTGTGTTGCCCAGTAGAAATATGCAAAATTGGTCGGATCCAATTAATATCATCTAACAAACTCTGCAAATCATTCAAATTTTTCACATCACTTAATCTGATGGTCAAATTCTGAGGGGTGACACCAGTTGGCAAAAGCTGATGGCCTAAATACTGATAAGGAAAATCTGTTTGAATTTTATCCGGGGCAACAACCAATCCGGCTGTGGCTAAGGCCTGATAAATACATTGTGCTGCTGAGGATAGGATGGAACGAGTTTCAGCCGCGATCAAAATATCATCCATATAATGGATCAAATAGATATTTGGAAATTGTGATCTAATTCTTTTTAAAGCCTTATCCACATAGATCTGACAAATAGTAGAGCTGTTCATCATCCCCTGAGGAAGGACAACCCAATGGAAGTGCTGGGAAGGTGCTTTTAGATTGATGGAAGGTAAGGTGAAGGCAAAACGCGGAGCATCTTCCAGGTGCAAGGGAATGGAGAAAAAGCAGTCTTTTAAATCTAACACAAGCATATGCCAATCTTTTGGTATTCCCACAGGAGATGGCAAACCAGGTTGTGTGGCCCCCATAGGGGCCATGACAGCATTTACTGCACGTAAATCTTGTAAAAGCCTCCAGTTGCCATTTTTCTTTTTAATAACGAAAATTGGGGTGTTCCAAGGAGAGGTGGATGGAACAATATGTCCAGCCTCAAGCTGCTCCTTTACCAATTCAATTGCAGCCTCTAATTTTTTGCTTGAAAGGGGTCATTGCTCAACCCAAACAGGTTCATCTGTTTTCCATGTTAATTTAATGGGCTCCTCTAACTGACGAGGTTGCTCTACAATGGCCCCTGCAAAAAATGTCCTAACCCTGTTCTATCCCCTGGGCTACGAACTTCAATCTCTTTATCACAGACTAGTTGGGGGTCACCTTGAAGATGTCTGCCCAAGCCCTTTCCAGGAAAGTATCCTTGTCTATTAAGCATATTTGGCACAGGCTGAGAGGTCAACACAACATTCATGGCACTCAGCAAATCTCGTCCCCACAGGTTAATAGGAATATGTGGTAAAACATATGGCTGGAAAACTCCTGAATGACCCTATTGATCCTTCCACCTTAACAACCTAGCACTTTTCTGTGGTTGAGAAGTTCCTATCCCTTGGAGAACGGTTGGGGTGGCCTCTAACAGCCAGGAGCTTGGCCACATTGCCTGAGGTATAACTGTAGTATCTGCCCCAGTATCAAGTAATCCTGTGAATTTTCTCCCTTCTATCTCTAACTGCAAGGTAGGTCGGGTTTGCATGTCGGAGACCCAACATGCCAAGGGGCCGGAATCGCCAAAGCCTCCTTGTCTATCTCTTTTATGAATAGGGTTGTCTGTTGGAACCTTAGGGATCAAGATCAGCTGGGCAAATCTCGCTCCTGGTGGAATGATGATAGTGCCTTTGGCTGATTCTACCATGACTTCTATTTCTGTGGGGGTATCCTCATCTATCACTCCTGGGAGTACTCTGATTCCATGCATGGTAGCACTGCTTCTTCCTAGAATCAGGCCCAAGGTATTCTTTGGCAAGTGGCCCCTGACTCCTGTCTTTATCTGCTGGGGCCCCAGGAGTGGGGTCAATACCTCTCCGGAGGCGGCACAGAGGTCCAGTCCTGCGCTACCTGGTGTTGCTCTGAGGAGAGTTGAGATGTCTGCATTCCTTGCCATGGGAGCGGGACTCTGAAAGGAGTTGGTGCTGTTCCAGAGGCTACAGGTGTCTGCTGGGCTCCGTACACCTGAGGTTGGGGGGCCCGGAGTGGGCCCCTGACCCCATTTCCCGATAAGGGATTGCCTTGGGCATCATGCCTGGACCTACAATTGCTGTCCCAATGATAGCCTATATGGCATCTGCTACAGAGATCTGGGGCTGGCAAGGATTGTGGGGGTGATCTTCCTTGCCGCGGAATTTTAGGACACTGTTTTTTAAAATGTCCAGGCTGTCAGCATCCGAAACAGGCTTTAGGACGCGCCCTAGGGTGGGGCTGAGGGTGTTGAACAGCAGCTGCTATCACTTGCCCAAGGGCATGGGTGGAATCAATATGTCTGCAAATTTTAAGGTAATCATGCAGAGACTTATCTCTGTGGGACTGAAGAGCATCCTGGCAATATTTATTAGCATTCTCAAAAGCTATATGTTTAATTACTGGCATAGCTGGTTCTAGGTTACCAAAGATCTTAGTAGCAACCTGCATAATACGGTCCACAAATTCTTGAAAAGGTTCTGCAGGGCCTTGCAAGACCTTAGAAAGCTGGTCTCCTGTATTAGCGTTAGGTAAAGGCTTCCAGGCTCCAAGGGCTGCATTTGTTATCTGTGCATAAACTCCTAAATCATAGTTGACTTGTTGTTGGATGCCCTCAAAAGGTCCAGTGTCAGTAAGCATTTCAAGGCTTCGATCTGCATGACCCACAGCTGCATTCTGCTCAGCAAAAATTCTGCACCTATCCTGAAAGTCCCCTCTCCATAGGAGAAAGTCACCACCATCCAGAGCGGAACGACACAATTGCATCCAATCACTAGGAGTAAGATTCAAACTTGAAAAGGACTCTACCAGTGCCAGAGTAAAGGGTGCCTGGGCACCATAATCTTTAACAGCCTGCTTTATATTTTTGAGGTCTTTAAATTGAAGGGGATGATTGCTCCCGGTGAGGGGGACCCCCTCGAACTGGGACCTCTATTACTGGGAAACATCGAACCCCGCCCACTGGCTGATCAGTGGGGCTATCACTCCAGGGCCGCATGGGATACTTATTGGGTGAATGACCCACAGATTCCTCCTCAGGAGGAGTGGTAGGGGTCACAAAATTAGGGGCATATGGTGGTTGCCGTGAATTGGACAATTTGCCAGAGAAATGTTTATCTATTCCCGCCTTCTTTAATTTTCTTTTAATGTCCCTAATTTTTTGCTTTAAGAAAATCTTCTCCTCATCTCTTTTGTTCTCACTCACTGCTGAAGAAGAGGCCTCATTCTCTTCTGAAGAAGAGGCTTCGTTCTCCCAAGAGACAGCTTCACTCTCCTCTAAAGAAGAGGTCTCACTCAGGGTGGCCTCACTCGAGGTCTCATTCGAGGTCTCACTTGAGGCTTCCACAGACCGCAGAACCTCACTTTCCTGGATTTCTTCAAGAGCATTCTGCACTTCTTTTAACTGTTTTTTAACTTCCACCTTATCACTAGATAAAGAATCACGGACTAAGCGCCACAAAGAAAAGTTGGCAATAGGGAAATTATCTGGGTCCTTTTGCAAGCAGGATTGTAAATTATCCTTAACCTGTTCCCAATCGGGGATACTCAGGCTCCCTGAAACAATAAACCAAGGACAACTGGATTGAACGGCTTTAACAAAATTTCTAATCATCCTAGCTTTAACTGGCTTCCCCAGTCGATATAAAAGTTCTTCAAGCTCCACAGCCAATTTATCCTTGGAGAAGGCAGAACCCATCTTTTTCAGAGGGTAAATAAAACACCAAGATCCAACTATACTTCAAAATAAGGCTACAACCTAACTGTATTTCACAACAAATCTTAAACCAAACTGTGTTTCAAAATAAGAATAAAACCTACTATATTTCACAATAAATCTTAAACCAAACTGTATTTCAAAAGAAAACTCCCTCTCCTACCAGTTTAGGAAAGTCTTACAATACGTCCCACTTACCTGCTGGCCAGCTTCCCGGGACGATGCTTCGTCGCGTATCCTCTCTTTCTCGATCTCGGTGGGACCTCCAGATGTTGGCAACGCCCGCGTCGCCACGTACCCCGAGCCCCGAGTCGAGCAGAGGTCCTAGGGTTATGAGACAGACAAGACAGACAACACACAACACACTGAGACTTGTTCTTGTGAAGTGAAGTGAAGTGAAGTGAAGTGCTGTGAAGTGCCTCTTTATTCAAATTTGAACTCTCTTATATAGTTTGCTTGGCCCCTCCCAGGATCCTCCCAATGGTTAAACCACACCTAAGCTCCCCCAAGGGCATGCAACAAGGGGAAGCTGGAAGGAAGGAGATTGCAGTCAAGCCATAGGCTAAATGTATCAGGACATGATTGCCCTTCCTGTTACACCTTTGAGAAACAAGCTGTGCTGTGGAGTTCATCCTTGGGCGACACGGCTGTGCAAGTTCAGAGCCCAAGCCATTTTCAGCAACCATTTAAAATGACAACTCTGGCAGCACATAAGCTTGAAACTGTAATTGATCCAAGGGGAACTGAGTGTGTTGGTGAATGGCAACATTCGAAGGGGCAGCACAGGACTTCCAGTGCTAAAAAGACTCCACGTGGCTCATTCACTTCACATACCATCAGCGTTTCGACCAGATCTAGAAGATAACCAAGGGGGGTCACTTCTCTTCCAATTTCCATGGAGCCCAGGATGATGAAATCAAGCATGTTGAGCACCCACACAAAACAAGGGTACCAATCCTATTTCCAGACACTAACAACTAAATATTCAGAGAGAAGTTCAGCGCCCAAGCCATTTTCAGCTACATTGGAAAACCGCTGCTCTGGCAGCACATATGCTTGAAAATTCATGTGATCCCTAGGGAACTGAGTGTGTTGGTGAATGGCAACATTCGAAAGTGGCAGCACAGGTCTTCCAGTGACAAAACGATTCCACGTGGCTCATTCACTTCACATATCGTCAGCATTTCGACCAGATCTAGAAGGCAACACTGTTTGGTCACTTCTTGTACAATGTCCATGGAGCACACGATGATGCAATCAAGCATGTTGAGCACCCACACACAACAAGGATGCTGATCCTCATTCCAGGCGCTAACAACTCCACATCCAGAGAGAAGTTCAGGGCCCCAGCCATTTTCAGCTAGCATGGAAAAAAACTACTCTGCCAGCACATATGCCTGAAAGTGTATGTGATCCCTGGGCAACTGAGTGTGTGGGTGAACGGCAACATTCGAAAGAGGCAGCACAGGTCTTCCAGTGCCAAAAGTATTCCAGGGGTCTTATTCACTTCACATACCATCAGCTTTCTGACCAGACTTTGAAAGTAACCCTGTTTGGTCATTTCTCGTCAAATGTCCGTGGATCCCAGGAGGATGAATTCAAGCATGTTGAGCAACCACAGAATAAAAGGATGCAGCTCATCAGTCAGACGCTAACAACTCCACATCCAGAGAGAGAGAAGTTCAGGGCCCAAGCCATTTTCAGCTAGCATGGAAAATGACGGCTCTGGCAGCACATATGCCTGAAAGTGTATGTGATCCCTGGGGAACTGAGTGTGTTGGTGAATGGCAACATTCAAAAGGGGCAGCACATGTCTTCCAGTGCCTAAATGGCTCCACCTGGCTCTTCCATTTAGCATACTATCAGCTTTTCGAACAGATGTAGATGGAAACCCTGTTGGGTCACTATTGGGATAATGTTGAATGCTCAAGCCATTTTTATGTAGCATGGAAAACGACTCCACATAGCTAAATCACTTCATATACCATAAGCTTTTCGAGCAGGTCTAGAGGGAAACCCTGATTGGTCACTTCTAATCTAATGCCCATGGAGCCCAAAAGGATGAAATCAAGCATGTTGAGCACCCACACAAAAAAAAGATGCAGATCCTCCTTCCAGTGCCAAAACGACTCCACGGTTCTCATCCACTTCACGTACCATAAAGCTGTCGACAAGATCACGAAGGCAACCCTGTTTGGTTAGCTCTGGTCCAATGTCCATGGAGCTCAGGATGATGAAATCAAGCATGTTGAGCATCCACACAAAACAAGGATGCAGATCCTCATTCCATTAACTAACAACTCCACATCCAGAGACAATTTCATTGCCCAAGCCATTTTCAGCTATCGTGCAAAACCAAAGCTCTGGCAGCACATATGCCTGAAAATGTATATGATACCTGGGGAACTGAGTGTGTTGGTGAATGGCTACATTCGAAAGGGGCAGCACAGGTCTTCCAGTGCCAAAAAGACTCCATTTTGCTCACACACTTCACATACCATCAGGCTTTCGACCAGACCTCCAGGGAAACCCTGATTTGTCATTCTCGTCCAATGTCCATGGAGCCCAGGATGATGTAATCAAGCATACTGAGCAGACACACAATACAAGAATGCAGCTCATCAGTCAGGCGCTAACAAGTCCATACCCTGAGAGAAGTTCCGGTCCCAAGCCATTTTCACCTAGCATGGAAAATGACGGCTCTGGCAGCACGTATGCCTGAAAATGTATGTGATCCCTGGGGAACTGAGTGTGTGGGTGAACGGCAACATTCGAAAGGGGCAGCACAGGTCTTGCAGTGCCAAAACGACTCCACGTTGCTCATCCACTTCACATACCATCAGCTTTTTGAGCAGATCTAGATGGAAACCCTGTTTGGTCACTTCTCGTCCAATGTCCACGGAGGTCAGGATGATGAAATCAAGTATGTTGAAGACCCACACATAACAAGGATGCAGAAAAACATTCCAGGCGCTAACAACTCCACACATCCAGAGACAATTTCATTGCCCAAGCCATTTTAAGCTAGCATGGAAAACGAAGGCTGTGGCAGCACATATTCCTGAAAGTGTATGTGATCCCTTGGAAACTGAGTGTGTTGGTGTATGGCAATATTCGAAAGGGGCAGCACAGGTCTTCCAGTGCCAAAACGACTCCATGGGGCTCATCCACTTCACATACCATCAGGCTGTCTCCTAGATTAGGAAGGCAACCTTGTTTGGTCAATTCTGGTCCAAGGTCCACAGAAGGCCAGTGCTGGTGTCCATGTGATGGTTGTGGAAGACAGGAAGGTGTGAAGAGTATAGTTCCTTTACAAGCAAGGTCGCAAGGAACTTCCCGCTGTGTTGCAAGGCCCGGTGGATGTCTCTACAACACCTGAATGCAGCTCTGCCTCCCTTTGCATGGACACCGGACAACCCCGCTGAATATTCTGTAATCTATTAGGCATTGTCTGCCTCCTCAGAGTTACTGTTAAATATCAATAGGAACTTAGAAGCTAATGTTGCTGGTGCCGTTTTTAGCCAAAGAGCTATTATCGCTGTTAGGGCTGCATCCTGTGGCAATATGCTAATCAAGGGTGCTAACTCCCCTTTTGATCCTATGCTAATCAAAGGTGTTCTGTCTTCAGGTGTAGTGGAATCTATTCTTTCCCACTTTCTTTGATCTTTTAGGTCCCTACCTTCCTTGACTGCCTCAAGACCTAGCTGTAAAGTAATTGTGGTAGGAATGTGCTACTGACTGATATGCATCATCTATTGAAAACATTTTCCTAGCCAGGCACCAGGTGGTTAACATCCTAGCCTTAGGTAAAACAAATGGCAGAGTTATCTTTGGAAACACCCACTTGACCATGACGTAAAAAGTCTGAGCCAGAGTTTGACTGATTTTGTATAAATAAAGCGGACAGCTTTTGTGCGTAGTCCATTATGATGATGAAGAGTTACTAGTGGTCCGTCTCTTTCTTTCTCTCTTTCTTTGGGCCTCATCCACGCACCCTTCGCGTGTTCCGAACTCAGCTGGAGCTGGACTCCGGCAGGCCAGGATGATGAAATCAAGCATGTTGAGCACCCACACAAAACAAGGATGCCTAACCTAATTCCACGTGCTGAAAACTCCACATCCAGCGAGAAGGTCAACGCCCAAGACATTTTCAGCTAGCATGGAAAATGATGGCTCTGGCAGCACATATGCCTGAAAGTGTATGTGATGCATGGGGAAGTGAGTGTGTTGCTGAACGGCAACATTCGAAAGGGGCAGCACAGATCATCCAGTGCAAAACGACTCTACTTGGCTCATTCACTTCACATAGCATCAGCTTTTCGAGCAGATCTAGAGAGAAATCCTGATTGGTCAATACTAGTCCAGTGTCCATGGAGCCCAGGGGAATGAAATCAAGCATGTTGAGCACCCACACAAAACAATGATACCGATCTTCAGTCCAAGTGCTAACAACTCCGCATCCAGAGAGATGTTCAGCGCCGAAGCCATTTTCAGCTACCATGAAAAAGCACTGCTCAGGCAGCACATATGCCTGAAAGTGTATGTGATCCCTGGGGAACTGAGTGTGTTGGTGAATGACAAGATTATAAAGGGGCAGCACAGGTCTCCCAGTGCCACAATGACTCCATGGGGCTCATCCACTTCACGTACCATTAGGCTGTAGACAAGATTAAGCAGGCAAGCCTGCTTGGTAACATCTGGTCCAATGTGGACAGAGGCCAGGATGATGAAATCAAGCATGTTGAGCACCCACACGAAACAAGGATGCCGAACCTAATTCCAGGCGCTAACAACTCCACATCCAGCGAGAAGGTCAACGTCCAAGACATTTTCAGCTAGCATGGAAAATGACGGCTCTAGCAGCACATATGACTGAAAGTGTATGTGATCCCTGGAGAACAGAGTGTGCTGGTGAATGGCAACATTTGAAAGGGGCAGCACAGGTCTTGCAGTGCCAAAACGACTCCACTTGGCTCATTCACTTCACATACCATCAGCTTGTGGAGCAGATCTAGAGGAAAACCCTGATTGGTCACTTCTGGTCCAATGTCCATGGAGAACAGGAGCATGAGATCAAGCATGTTGAGCACCCACACAAAAAAAAGGATGCAGCTCCTCAGTCAGGCGCTAACAACTCCACATCCAGAGAATATTCAGCGCCCAAGCCATTTCCGCTACGATGAATTCTTTTGGCTCTGGCAGCACATATGCCTAAAATGTAAATGATCTCTGGGAACCTGAGTGTGTTGGTGAATGGCAACAGACGAAAGGGGCAGCACAGGTCTTCCAGTGCCAAAACGACTCCAAGTTGCTCATTCACTTCACATACCATCAGCTTTTATACCTGATGTAGAAGAAAACCCTGTTGGGTCCCTTAACCTCCAATGTCGAAGGTTGCCAGGATGATGAAATCAAGCATGTTGAGCACCCACCCCAAACAAGGATGCTGATACTCATTACAAGCGATAAATCTCCACATCCAGAGAGAATTTCAGTGCTCAAACCCATTTTCAGCTTCCATGGAAAAAAAACTGCTCTTGCAGCACATATGTCTGAAAGTGTATGTGATCCCTGGGCAACTGAGTGTGTTTTTGAATGGCAACATTCGAAAGGGGCAGCACAGGTCTTCCAGTGCCAAAACAATTCCATGGGACTCATTCACATCAAATACCATCAGATTTTCGACCAGACCTTGAAAGCAACCATGTTTGTTGACTTCTCGTCCAATGTGCATGGAGCCCAGGATGATGAAATGAACCATGTTGAGCACCCACACAAAACAAGGATGCAGCTCCTCAGTCAGGCGTTAACAACTCCACATCATTAAACTGACAGCTTGATCAGACATCCTGTCTTGCTGTCCATTCTTCGTGTCTCTTGTCCCCCTCATTCTCTCCTAGTTGGTTGTGACCACCGTTGACTGTCCTGCTGAATGGGACATTTTGGCGCCCAACGTGGCTGATGTGCAGACCACCGACAGAGAGAATGTGCCACACAAAAGGAGAGGCCTCTTGTGGTGGTGTTGAACAAAACACTGGGTGAGAAGTTTCACGGTTGACCCACTGGATGTCATGCTCGAGGAAAATCGTGGCAAGTCTTACAGAGTAAAGGTAAAATGGGACAAGAATTATCAAGGCAAGATTTATTCTTGCATGGTTTTATCAATCTTATAGACTCATTCAAGACACGAGGAATTTAGGTGATTAAAAGAGACCTCAAAACCTTTTTGGATTTTGTTTGTCAGATTTTTCGCTGGCATCCCCAGGAAGGTTCTATATAAATCATTTAATGCTTATTAAAAAAAAATGTGTTCTGTAACTTGATTTAACAAAAGTAATCTGATATAGAGTGGTCCAAATCCACTGTTAAATTAACCTAAAGCATTAGATGAATTATGTGTGCTTGTTTTCCAAAATATTTCCAGGTTAAAGTATTTCAAAGAAGAGGTTGGAAGTTGCAAAAGATTTGATAGTTATGTGACTCTGTTCTGATAGGTTTGGTGTTTGTGTTTATGTTTGGTTTTTTGTCAATATTGTTGGTGTTCTATTATTTTTGTCCGGACAAAAACTAAATTTTATTTTAATGCTCTTCATCCAGTTGTGACTTTGTCTTGAATTGTTATGTTGTTGTTCTTGTTCTGAATTGATTGCGTGTGTGACTGACAGACGAGATGGGACGGACCATGACTAACCTCTCTTTTCTCTCCTGGTAACTAATTTTAGAGAGGTTTAAAATTTAACAGGACCTGGCCAGAACAGACTCCCCACCTCTACGGGGGAAATGTTCGTGTGTTATTTTCTTGCTGTTTGGTCTTCAACTTACTGTGTTGTCCTGGCATTGATTAGGTCTAACATTCATTATTCAATATGTTCAGTTACATGCTAAAGATAATTTTTGTTTAACTCATTTAGACCTCTAAATTCTTCATAGTTCTAAACCAAGTTTCATGAATTTGAGGATTCTAGTAGGATCGCTGGAACTCTCAAAGATTGAGACAAAATTTGAATAACATACTTGTCATTTAAAATAATTTGGATTGTAATCTCACAATATTATAAAATTAAGCTAATTTTTTGCTGCATATATGCTATTAAAGTAGGTGAGTATTTATGTTTATTGGTTGAAATATTTCCTATTCATAAAATTGATTCAGATTGTAAATTACTTGTGTTCTTATTTACAAGGAAGTGTGTGAGATTTTGCCTTGCAGGAGAATAATGAATTCTTTAAAGATGCGTAAGTAAAACGGCTCATAATGTGTATGTTTTCTGAATGTTTGCCTTTAAAACTATGGAACTGAAGTCTGATTCTTTGTGAGAAACAAAAGTGTTTTAACATTTCCTGTAAGTTATCTTTATCTTATTAATAACTAAATCCATTAGCTAACTTCAGTAAATCCCAAGGTAGTCTCTCAAGACAACAGCCAAATTGAAGTTTTTTCAGCTCTTTTGACTTTAATAAAACAGAAGCTAAAGAAAAGCTCCAGGCCCATCAGCCATAAACAAGGAAGAGACATGCTTGGAGTCTGCCCTTTGAAGAATTTGGGACTTCGACTTTGTCCCGGTTGTGGTAATTCTTATCTGCCTTCATTTAAAAAAAAAAAATCCAAATTAGCTAAAAAAATGATTGTTTGAAAAAACTTCTCTTTCCTGGTTTCAAAGTGGATTTGTGCTAAATTATGTTTCCATGAATTAGGAAAATGGTTGAAAATTGTTTAAAGCATTGTATTTTAATGTTGGTATGCTTTTATTAAAAAATGTCTTAAGAAAAGTTGAGGAATGAATGTTGTAAGCTTTATATATAATTGGCTATAGTTTTAAAGATACTATTTCAACATTGTTTAAGTCTTTAACATTAATACCTAATACATGCTGATGTTAGAATTGATATCTGTGTTCAAACATTTTTTGAAGTGTACATACATAAAAATGCTAGTAAATATCTAAAAACATAAATATCTCCAATTTTGAAAGCTGTTAAAAAATTGAAACACTGAACTTTAGGTTTAATTCATGACTCTGTCAATTGTCTTTCCAGCTTCAGTAAGCTCTATTCTTGTTTCTACTTTTGAATTTGTTAAAGTTCTGAAAAAGTTATGAGATGATTTTATGCATTAATTCTTGTGTTTAAGGTTATATTTGGTGATTGACTGAGGAAATATACATTTTGCCTTTCAGTTAGGTAATCCCTTGGGTTCTGTATATTGTCTTTGTTAAATTCTCATGATTTAAAAAAAAATCTGTGTTTTCAAGAGTATTTTCTGATATGTATTTACCTTAAAATATTTGGGTGATCATTTATAAGTGATAAAAAAAAAATTTATCTCTTGCTGTTTAAATCAGTTCTGACTAAATGGGTGATTATTATAGTGAGAAATCTGTGATCAAATATTTTAAGGCCTCTTGGCATATTTAATAGGGTTAACTCTTCTGGTTCTGGGATTAAAAAAAATCCCAGATGGTGGGGGGGGGGGAGGGAATTGCAGAAAACACATTGGGAAACCTTGCCAATGGGGAGCCCAACTAGATAAAATCCTGTCAGGAAGGCTAGGTATAATAAGTACAAGAGTGTGTAAAATCCTACAGGTCATGTCACAGCGCCAAACACAGAGACTGTTTTCTAGGATTCCAGCAGACCTATTGCATCAATTAAAGCTAAAGTTTAATTGTAAACTATAGGTATGGTTTAATCAGACTACTAGTAATATATATATATATATATATATATATATATATATATATATATATCTCTAAACCATTGGTAACTTTGACACACTTAAGAGAATTCTTAAATAGTTACAAAAGCTGTTTTGTTTTATGTGTGTTAACTGATTTGTATGTGCATGTTTATGAATGAGAATTGCTAAGCTAAATCTTTTTTTATTAAATAATGTATAGATGCATAATTAGGCTCTTAGAAAGTCATGTCCATTATTGTTTTCTCAGGACCTACAAGATCTGTTCAGCTCAATAGTTTAACATGATTTCAAATGCATCTACTGCTAGGGCACAGTTTCAAGACTGGCCATGGGAGCCCAAATCCACATAAGCTAAAAGGAAAATATATGGGTGTATGTATGTAAGTGTCAAATGATAACTCAGATCTCAGAGAATTTTTAAAATACTCCAACATGGGAAGCAGACTCATAGCCTGACAATTTTGAATAGCACTCAGTGGCCTCAGAATCAGCCCAAAAGGCATTCTGGTCTGACAGGGGAGCCAGCAAGAGAACAAGCATATCAGGTGTGGAAAGCCCAGGACACTGCTGCTAGGAGTGTCCCTCTGTGAAGGACCTCAGTGGTCCACACACCAGTACAAAGAAGCAGCCACTGAGGACTGTTGTGCTCTTCTCTCAATGGAGGAGAGAACTTCCACTTTGTGTGTGGCCTTGTCTAATGGGGTTGTTGTGGATTCAAGAGGCTTCCATAGTGTAAGCACCGTGTGTCTGAAGGATCAGGTGATCAATGACATCATACATTAGAGTGCTAATTTGTTAAATCCACTAGAGTCACTGTGTACACTGACTTTCAATGCAGGACCTGTATATTCAGAGTCACAGTAAAATTAATAGTATACCTTGCTGTATTTTAGTATAAAGATTTATAATCTCAGTTTTGATTATGTTTGAATATTTAACTCTTTTGCTCTAAGAGGTCAGCTTGCATTTACCTGTCCTGTGATGGGCTTATATCCTGATGCTGTATGCTAATCCATGCATTGTTACTGTGCCTTCTGATTGATTTAGGTTAGCAATTTTATGCAGCTCAGAACTTTCATGTGTTCCATTGAGCTTATTGAGTATGTTACAAAATTTGAGACTTAAAGAAGTTAATTTAGACAGATAAAAATCTAGTCCATACTCTTAATGTTCACTCTGACAAAAGTTGAAACCTAACAACTCTTTTACATCTACTTTCTGATGCTCAAGTATTCAAACTGCTAACTGAAATCACAACCTGCTAGGCTGGGAAGAGTTATAACTATCTTATGTTTTGTTATTTAGACTTCAACAAAGAGAAAGTTTTCAAGTGCCAGGATGTACATCAAACACCTGATGACTTCTGCCTTCTATCAGGAACCAGTAGATGGACCTCCTACAGCTGCTGTTGCCCAACAGTGCACCCACTCAGCAGGAATTAGCTAAGAGCGGATGATGACGCCCCTTCTCCCTAAAAACAGTTGGGGTTCATTTCTGTTTGAAAATGTAGGAGCCAAATGGGGTAATAGGCAGTTAGGGTCTCTGGTTCCTGATAAAACTGTCATGTATACATGTAACATCTTAGCACTATGAGAGTCTGGAATGTTAGTATTTTCAACAATACTTGTACATTGTTATGTATGCCTTTTGAATCTCACCAGCCAGCTGCTCCCCAATATACCATCATATATGTGTCACCCCAGTAAAAGTTCACAATATTTCAGCCAGAGTGATAAAAATCAATCAATGTCTCTGGGGACAATGCTCTCACGCCTTCCTAAATTCCACCAGTTACCACCAGTATAATTAAAGTAAATGAGACCCGAGTTCTACCCATGTCTGGCAAAGTTGTTCTAAATGGCATTAAGCTGGCAGCTTGCATGTTCAAGAAATACAGCGAGGTTATGGCCTTAAAAACCTTGATGGTTGCTGCAATGGCTCAGGCTCCTCAAGTGATAACCGCCCACATAATGCAGTGCGGCTCCAGTCTTCAAAGAGGCTCATCTAATATAATGAGGCATGGCCTTTTCCAGGTAAGCATTTAGCCAATGACGGGCATCTTTCTAATATCCCGCCAACCTAAGACAGGGAGCCCTGGATGACTGGCAGTGCTGCCCAGAGACGGGTAAGAGTTGAGGGTCCCTCAGAATGAACCTAAGACAGGCAGTGCTTATCTTGCCTCAAGGAACATTTTCTTTTCCCCACATTCATTGATATATAGAAAAGAGGGGGAGATGTCAGGAGCCTTGTACTGTAGCCACACTGAAGCCATTTTGAATATAGAACCGTTGGCCAGTGAAAAACACCCGGCTGGCTAGATGCTTGGGAAAGAAGTTATGAAACTAAACGCACGCTTAGCTTCAATTGTTTGTAGCAACTGTTTCAGAATGTGACTTATGCTGTGACTGCCAACATCTTGTTACTGATTACCTATGCTATTGTTGGTATGTTGGTTACTATGGTTGATATGGTGGCTGCTCAAGAACAATCGGTCTGAAAACCATGGCTTGCGTCCTAGTTTCTCCTTTCCTCCCTGAGCCTTAGTTACTAAAGAATATAAAAACACTCAATTAAAATCAATAGACTGACAGCTTGATCAGACACCCTGTCTTGCTGTTCATTCTTCGTATCTCTTGTCCCCTTCATTCTCTCCTAGGTGGTTGCGACCGCCGTTGATTGTCCTGCTGTACGAAAAAGTGGAAATATTGGAAAGGGGAAGCACAGGTCTTCCAGTACAAAACAACTCCATTTGGTTCATTCACTTCACATAGCATCAGATTTTTGTAGAGCTCTCCGGGAAAACAGGATTGGTCACTACTCGTCCAATGCCCATTGAGTACAGGGTAATGAAGTCAAGCACTTTGAGCAGCCACACAAAACACGATGAAGATCCTCACTGCCAGTGCTAGTGACTTCAAATCCAGAGAGAAGTTCAACGCACAAGCCATTATCAGCAATCATGAAAAACAAGTGCTCTGGAAGCACATATGCGTGTAAATGTATGTGATACCAGGTGAACTGAGTCTGTTGGCAAATGAAAACATTAGAAAGTGGCAAAACAGGTCTACCAGTGGCAAAACGACTCCACTAGGCTCATTCACTTCACAAATATCAGCAGTTAGAGCAGATATCTGGGAAACTTGTTTGGTGAATTTTTGTCTAATGCCCACGGAGCCTAGGAAGATGAAATCAAGGATATTGAGCACCCACATGAAAAAAGATGTAGATCCTCATTCCAGGTAGTAAAAACTCCATATCCAGAAACAAGTTCAGCGCCAAAGCCATTTTCACCTACATTGGAATAGTACAGTTGCTCTCTCAGCATATATGCCTGAAAGTGTATTTGAACCCTGAGGAACTGAATGTGTTGGTGAATGGCAACATTCGAAAGGGGCAGCACAGGTCTTCCAGTGCCAAAAGGACTCCACGTGGCTCATTCACTTCACATACCATCAGCTTTTCAACCAGACCTTGAAAGTAACCCTGTTTGTTGACTTCTCGTCCAACGTCCATGGAGGCCAGGATGATGAAATCAAGCATGTTGAGCACCCACACAAAACAAGGATGCCGATCCTTATTCCAGGCGCTAACAACTCCACATCCAGAGAGAAGTTCAGCGCCCAAGCCATTTTCAGCTACCATGGAAAACGACGGCTCTGGCAGCACATATGCCTGAAAGTGTATGTGATCCCTGGGGAACTGAGTTTGTTGGTGAATGGCAACATTTGAAAGGGGCAGCACAGGTCTTCCAGTGCCAAAACGACTCCACGTGGCTCAGTCACTTCACATACAATCAGCTTTTTGACCAGATCGAGAAGAAAACCCTATGGAGTCATTTCACATCCAATGTAATTTTTTTGTTTGGTTGTTGGTTATTTTTTGAACCTGTCATTGATACTGTCTCAACCCAGATGTTTCGAAGAATGGAACTTGCATTATTTTTAACATATTGTTTACCCAATACCATGTCAATTAATTCCATAATGTTGTATATTGATACTGAGGTTTTATTGGGGCTTTTAACTGACCGGATCTTTACTCTGTTAGCCCTATCTTCAGACCAGAGAAGGTCTCCCCAAGAGGCCACTGAACTTGTCTGGGCAATAAGATGCTGGAATTTATGCTAGGTATGTGCTTGCAATGAAGGAATCTCAACTGAACTTCAACTGTGGTTATGCAACAAGGTGGAGGAATCCACCATGGGGGGAGGGGTATGGAAGGGGTGGGAGGAATCCCCAGTGCCTGCAAAACTGTATCGCATAATACAATCTTAACAACAATAAAAAAAAGGAGCAGCACAACTCTTTCAGTGCCAAAACGACTCATCCTGGCTCATTCATTTCACACACCTTCAGCTTTTAGAGGAGATTTCCGGAACACCCTGTTTTTTCACAACTCGTACAAAGCCCGAGGAGCCCAGGATAGGGAATCAAGCATGTTCAGCACCAACACAAAGCAACGATCTAGATACTCACTTTAGGCGCTAACAACATCACACCCAAAGAGAAGTTCAGTGCCCAAGGCATTATCAGCTAACATTTAAAACATGTGATCTGAAACTGTATGTGATCCCTTGGAAACTGAGTTTTTGGGAGAAAGGCAATGTTAGAAAGGGGCAGCAGAGGTCTTCCAGTCCCAAAATGACTCAACTTGGCTCATTCACTTCACACACCATCAGCTTTACAAACAGATCTGCAGCTAATCCAGTTTGGTAACTTCTCTTTTAATACCCATGGAGCCCTGGAGTATGAACAAAGCATGTTGAGCACCCACACAAAACAAAAAAGGAGATCCTCATTCCAGGCGCTAACAACTCCACATCCAGAGAGAAGTTCTGCATGCAAGAGCTTTTCAGGTTGCATGGAAAACCTGTTCTCTGGCAGCACATATGCCTGAAAGTGCATGTGATACATGGGGAACTGAGGGTGTTGCTAAATGGCAACATTCCAAAGTGACAGCACAGGCCTTCCATTGCTAAAACGACTCCACTTGGTTCATTAACTCCACATGCCATCACCTTTCCTAGCAGATCTCTTGGAAAAATCTTGGTCACTTCTCAGCCAATGCCCATGGAGCTCAGGATGATGAAATCAAGCATGTTGAGCACCCACACAAAACAACAATGAAGATACGCTCTCCAAAACCCATCCACTGCACACCCAGGTAAAAGTTCATTGCCCAATGTTTTTCAGTTACCAAGGAATACAGCAGCTCCTGCGTCAAATATGCATGAAATTGCACGTGATCCAGCGAAACTGATTGTATTGGTGAATGGCAACTTTCAAAAGAGACAGCAAAGTTTTTCCATTGTCAAAACTACACCACTTAACTCATTAACTTCACATGCCATTAGCTTTTCGAGCAGATCTCCTAGAAACCCTGTTTGTTCACTTCTCGTCCAATGTCCATGGAGCACAGGATGATGAAATCAAACATGTTGAGCATCCCCCCCACCAAAAAAACGATGTGAATCCTCAGTCATGGTACTAACAACCCCATACCCAGAGAGAACTGCAGTGCCAAAGCGTTTTTCAGCAACCATGGAAAAAAAGAGCTCTAACAAATGATATCCGTGAAAGTGTATGCTGTACATAGAATCTGAGTGTGTTGGTGAATGGCAACATTCGAAAGGGTCAGCAGAGCTGTTCCAGGGGAAAAATGTCTTCAATTGGCGCATGAACATCACATGCCACTTCTCATTCTATGTGCATTTAACCCAGGATGCTGAAATCAACCATGTTGAGCACCCACAAAGAGCGATGTAGATCCCCACTCCCAGTGCTAAGAACTCAACATCCAGAGAGAAGTTCAGCGCCATAGAAATTTTCAGCTACACTGCAATACTACAAGTGCTCTGGAAGCACATATGCCTGAAAGTTTATGGGACCTCTGGGCAACTGAGTGTGTGTTGGGGAAGGGCAACATTCAAAAGGGGCAATGCAGGTCTTCCAGTTCCAAAACAACTCCACGTGGCTCATTCACTTCACATACCATGAGGTTTTGGAGGATATCTGTTGGAAAACCTATTTGGTCACTTATCATTCAATGCCCATGGAGCCCAGGATGATGCAAGCAAACATGTAGAGCACCCATGCAATACAAGGATGAAGATGCTCACTATTGGTGCTAAAAAATACACATGAAGAGAGAAATTCAGCTAACAAAAATTTTAGCTCCCATTGAATACAACGTATCTGGAACCACATATGCCTGAAATTGCATATTATACCTGGGAAACTGAGGTTTTTGTTAATGGCAACCTTTGACAGAGGCAGCATAGGTCTTCCCATTTCAAATCAACTCCACATGGTTTATTAGCTTCACATGCTGTCAGCTTTGATTAGATCTCCTTGAAATTATGTTTGGTCAATTCTCCTTAACGCACTTGGAGCCCAGGATGATGAAATCAAGCATGTTGAGAACCCACAAAAAACTACCATGAAAATGCTCACTCACAATGTTAAAATTCCACATCCAGAGAGAAGTTCAGCGCCAAAGACATTTTCAGCAACCATGGAAAACAAGTGCTCTGTCAGCACATATGCCCAAAACTGTATGTAATTCCTGGGAAACTGAGTGTGTTGGTGAATCGCACTTTTTGAAAGCTGAAGCACAAGTCTTCTAGTACCAAAATGATTCCAGTTGTGTCTTAACTTCACATAACATTAGCTTTTTAGGCATTTCCTGGAACCCTATTTGGTTACTATTCTCTAATGCACATGGAGCCCTGCATGCTGAAATAGAGCAAGTTGAGCAACCGCAAAAACGAAGGATGTAGTCCTCAGGGCAGACGCTAACAACTCCACATCCTGAGCGAAGTTCAGCGTCCAAGCTAATTTAAGCTAAAATGCAAAACATGTGCTTGGGAAGCACGTATGCCTGAAAGTGTATGTGATCCCTGGGGTACTGAGTGTGTTGCTGAATGGTTATATTCAAAAGGGGCAGCAATATTCTTCAAGTGCCAAAATACCTCTGTCTGTGTAAATCACATCACATTCCATCAGCTTTTGGAGCAGATATCTGGGAAACTGTTTGGTCACTTCTTGAGCGATGCACATGGAGTCAAGAATGATAAAATCAAGCATGTTGAGCACCCACACCAAACAAAGCTCTAGATCCTCACTCGAGCCATTAACAACTAAACATCCAGAGACAAGTTTAGCGCCAAATTCATTTTCAGCTACTATGTAAAACAAGTGCTCTGAAAGCACATGCACCTGAAATTGTATGTGATGCCTGGGTAACTGAGTGTGTTGGTGAATTGCATCATTGCAAAGGGGCAGCACAGGTTTTCCAGTGCCAAGACGACTTCCACTATTCTGATTCCCCTCACATACCATCAGCTTTTGGAGCAGATCTCGGTGAAACCCTGTTTAGTCATTGCTCTTCCAATTCCCATGGAATCCAAAAGGATGAAATCAAGCATTTTGAGCACCCACAGAAAACAAGGATGTAGATCCTCTCTCAGGCCCTAACAACTCAACATCTGTAGAGAACGTCAGCGTCCAAGCCATTTTCAGCTACCATGGAAAATAAGTGCTCTGACAGCACATATACCTGAAAATATTTGTGATTCCTTGGTGAATTGTAACATTCGATAAAGACAGCCCAGGTGTTCCAGTCCAAACAACTCCACTTGTTCAATCATGTTCAAACACCATCAGCTTTTGGAGCTAATCTTTGTGAAACCCTGATTGGTCACTCTTCGCCCAATGCATGGAGCCCAGGATGATGTTGTCAAGCATGTTGAGCATGTTGAGCGCCAACACAAAAGAAGGATGTAATCCTCACTGCAGACACAAACAACTCCACATCCAGAGTTATGTTCAGTGTCCAAGACATTTTCACTTACCATGGAAAACAAATGCTCTGGCAGCACATTTGCCTGAAAGTGTGTGATTCCTGGGGAACTGAGTGTGTTTCAGGAATATATGATGACATGTCACTTGCATTGCATGGTAGCTGAAAATGGCTTGGGCGCTGAACTGCTCTCTGGATAAGTTTTTTTGTTTTGTTTTGTTTTGTTTTGTTTTAAAGATTTATTTTTTTTATTATTTTTTTATTGGATAGGCGGATCTATAGAGAGGAGAGACAGAGAGGAAGATCTTCCGTCTGATGATTCACTCCCCAAGTGAGCGCTATGGCCATACTATGCCGATCCAAAACCAGGAGCATCTTCCAGGTCTCCCACGCAGGTGCAGGGTCCCAAAGCTTTGGGCTGTTCTCTACTGCTTTCCCGGGCCACAAGCAGGGAGCTTAAAGGAAGTGGGGCTGCCGGAATTAGAACCGGAACCCATATGGGATCCCGGGCGTGTAAGGCCAGGACCTTAACCACTATGCCACCGTGCCAGGCCCCATGGAAGTGAAGTTATTAGCGTCTGCAATGTCTTTCTTCATAGTTGTTTGTGTGGGTGCTCAATATGCTTCTTTACATCATCCTATGCTCCATGCTAATTTGACAAGAAGTCACCAAACAGTGTTTTGGGGAGATTTTGTGGACTAGCTGATGGCATGTGAAGTTAATGAGCCAAGTGGAGTTGTCTTGGCTCTGGAAGTCCTGTGTTGTCCATTTCGAAGGTTGCACTTCAACTACACACTCAGTTCCCCTCATGTCACATACACTTTCAGGCATATGTGCTGCCAGAGCCATCGTTTTCCATGGCAGCTGAAAATGGCTTGGGCACTGAACTTCTCTCTGAATGTGGAGTTATTAGCGCCTGGAATGAGGATCTGCATCCTTGTCTTGTGTTGGTGCTCAACATGCTTGATTGCATCATCCTGGTCTCTATGGCTATTGAACAAGAAGTCAACAAACAGGTTTTCCAGACATCTGCCTGAAAAGCTGATACTGTGAGAATTTCATGAGCCTCGTGGGTCGTTTATTTACTGGAAGACCTGTGCTGTGCATTTTGCATATTGCAATTAACAAATAAACAATCCTGCAGTAATCCCATAAATTTTCATGCATATGTTATGACGGATCACTTCTTTTCCATCGTAGCTGAACATGGCTACAGCGCTGAGACTCTCTCTGGATATGGAGTAGTTAGAATCTCGATAGCGGTTCTTCATTGGTGTTTTGTGTGGGACTCAGCATGCTTGATTTCATCTTCCTGGATTCCATGAGCTTTGCGCGAGAAGTGACCAAATAGGGATTCTGGGAGATCTGCTAAAAGGTTCTTGTCATTTGAAGTTAATGAGCCAAAAGGAGTCCTTTCGGCACTGGAAGACCTGTTTGGTCCATTTTGAATGTTGCCATTTACCCAAACCCTAAGTTCCAATGGGATCACTTACACTTTCTGGAATATGTGCTGCCAGAGCACTTCTATTCCATAGCAGGTCATAATGTCTTGGACGCTGAACTTCTCTCTTCATGTGGAGTTGTTGGCTGTTATATTGAGGATTTACATCTTTGCTGGGTGTGTGCTCTACATGCTTGATTTCATCATCCTAGGCTGCATGGGCTTTGACAAGAGGAGACCAAACACTTCCGGGAGATCTGGAGGAATACCTGATGGTATGTGAATTTCATCAGCCAAGTGCAGTTGCTTTGGCATTGGAAGACCTGTGCTGTCCATTTCGAATGCTGCCAATCACCAACACACTCAGTTCCCCAGGGATCACATACACTTTCAGGCATATGTGCTGACAGTGCTGTCAATTTCCATGGTAGCTGAAAATGGCTTTTGTGCTTTATTTCTCCTGATGTGGAGTTGTCAGCTGTTAGATTGATTATCTTCATTGTCGTTTTGTGTGGGTGCTCAATATGTTGAATTGCATCATCCTGGTCTCCGTGGGCATCGAATGAAAAGAGACAAAACAGGATTCCAGGAATTCTGCAAAAAACCGTCATCCCATGTGATGTTAATGAGACAACTGTAGATGCTTTGACTCTTGGAAGGCCTTTGTTGTCCATTTCGACTGTAGCAATTCAGCAACACACTTAGTTCCCCAGGGAAAACTACATTTTGAGGCATATGTACTGAAAGAGCACTTGGTTTCCATGGTTACTGAAAATTTAATTGGCACTGAACGTTCTCTGCATGTGGAGCTGTTACTTGCTTTTGAGAGGATCTTGATTGTTTTTTTGTGTGGGTGCTCAACATGCTTGATTTCATCATTCTGGGCTCCACATTCTTAGGATTGAAAGTGACCAAACAGGTTCCCGGAGGTCTGCTCAAAAAGCTGATGTTATGTGAATTAATAGACCCAGGTGGAATCGTTTTGGCACTGGAAGACATGTGCTGCCCCTTTCTAAAGTTCCCATTAACCAAAACTGTCATTTAAGCAGTTGTCACATACATTTTCAGGTATATGTGCTGACAGAGCACTTGTATTTCATTGTACGTGAAAATGGCTTGGGCCCTAAACGTCTCTGATTATGTGGATCTGTTAGAGCCTGTTGTGATGATCTACATCATTCTGCATCTGGGTGCTCAACATGCTTGATTTCATGATTTTGGGTTCCATGAACATTGGATAAGAAGTGACCAAACATGGATTCCGGAGATCTGCTCAAAAAGCCCATGGTTGGTACTCTTAGTGAGCCACGTCGTGTTGCTTTGACCCTGGAATTCCTGAGCTGCCACTTTTGAATGTTGCCAATCAACAACACATGCAGTTCCCAGGGTTCAGAAACACTTTCAGACATATGTGTTTCCATAGCTCCTGTTTGTATGGTAGCTGAAAATGTCTGCTCGCTGAACTTTCTCTTAACTTATCTTTGAATGGTGAGTTGATAGGGTCTGGATTGAGGATCTGTATCGTTGTTTTGTGTGACTGCTCAACATGCTTGATTTCATCTTCCTGGGATCCAAAGGGCATTGAAAGAGAAGTATTCAAAACGGTTTCCCGGAGATCTGCTCAAAATGGTGGTTGTATGTGAAGTTATTCAGACAAGTGGAGTCATTATCGCCCTGTAAGACCTGTGCTTCCCCATTCAAATATTGATATTTACCTACACACTCAGTCCCCTAGGCATCACAAATACTTTCAGGCATATGTGTTGCCAGAGCATTTGTTCTCCATGGTAGCTGAAAATGGCTGGGACGCTGAACGTCCCTCAGGATGTTGAGTTATTAGAGCCTGTAATGAGGATCTTCATTGTTGTTTTGTGTAGGAACTCAACATGCTTGATTTCACCATCATTTCCTCCATGTGCATTGAATGAGCTATGACCAAACAGTTTTTCCGGGAGTTCTGCTCAAAATGTGATTCTATGTGAAGTTCATGAGACATGTGGAGACGTTATCACAGTAAAACAGATGTGCTGCCTCTTTCGAATGTTGTCATTTACCAACATACCCAATTCACCAGGCATCACATACACTTTCAGGCATATGTGCTGCCAGAGCTGCCGTTTTCCAAGGTAGCTGAAAATGTCTTCGGTGCTGAACTTCTATCTGAATGTGGAGTTGTTTTTGCCTGGAGTAAGGATCTTTATCGTTGTTTTTCTTGGGTGCTCATCACGGTTGATTTCATCATCCTAGGCTTCAATGGCATTTGATGAGATATGCCCAAACAGGGAATCTGGAAGATCTGCTAGAAGAGATGATGTTAGGTGAAGTTAATTAGCCAAGGGGAGTCATTATGGCAGTGGAAGATCTGGGCTTCACCGTTCAAATATTACCATTCACCAACACACTCAGTTCCCCAGGGATGAAATACACTTTCAAGCATATGTGCTACCAGAGCTCTTCTCTTCCCTGGTAGCTGAAAAAGGCTTGGCCCCTGAAATTCTCTCTGGATTGTGAGTTTTAGCTGTTACAATGAGGATCTTCATTGTTCCTTTGTGTGGGTGCTCAACATGCTTGATTTCATCATCCTGGGCTGCATGGTCATTGGACCAGATGTGACCAAGCAGAGTTTCTTGAAGATATGCTCAAAATGCTGATGGCATGTGAAGTTAATGAACCCTGGAGTTCGTTTTAGCACTGGAATGCTTGTACTGCCCCCTTCAAATATTGCCATTCACCGACACACTCATTTTCCCAGCGATCACATACTCTTTCATTTACATCTGCTGACAGAACACTTGTTTTCCATGGTAGCTGAAAATCGCTTTGACCATGAAATTCTCTCTGAATGTGTAGTTGTTACTGCCTGGAGTGAGGATCTATATCGTTTTTTGTGGGTGCTCAACAAGCTTGTTTTCATCACCATGGGCTCCATGGGCATTGGATAAAAAGTGACAAAACTGGGTTTCCCTCAGATGTGCTCGAATAACTGATGGTATGAGCAGTTCATGACCAAGGCAGGCCATTATAGCAGTTGAGTATCTGGGCTGCCCATTTCGAATGTTGGCTTATGAACACACTCAGTTCTCCAGGGATCACATACACTTTCAGAATTATGTCCTGCCAGAGCACTTGTTTTCCATGGTAGCTATCAATGTCTTCCGAGCTGAACTTCTCTCTGGTTGTGAAGTTGTTAGTGCCTGGACTGAGGAGCTGCTTCTTTGGTTTGTGCGGGTGCTCAACATAGTTCCTTTCATTATCCTGGGCTCCATGCGCATTTGATGAAATGTGACCAAATTTGGTTTGTGAAGTTAATGATCCAAGTGGAGTCGTTCTGACAGTTTAACATCTAGGGTGCCTCTTTCGAATGTTTCCATTCACCAACACCCTCAGTTATCCAGGTATCACATACAATATCTTACATATGTGTTGAAAGAGCACTGGTTTTCCACTGTACTTGAAAATGTCTTCGGCATTGAACTTCTCTATGGATGTGGAGTAGTTATCTGTTAGAATGAGGATCTTCAGGATTGCTGTTTTGTGTGGGTCCTCAACATGCTTGATTTCTACATCCTGGGCTATTTTGGCATTGGATGAGGAGTGACCAAACAGTGTTTCCAAAAAATCTGCTCACAAAGCTAATGGCATGAAAATTAAATGAGCCAAGTGTAGTCATTTTGGCACTGGATTACTTGTGCTGCCCCTTTTAAATGTTTTTACCAACACACTCAGTTCCTCAGGTATCACATACACTTTCAGGCACATGTGCTGCCAGAATTGTAGTATTCCATGGTAGCTGAAAATGGTTTGGGTCCTGAACTTCTCCCTGAATGTGGATTATTAGCTCTGGGAGTGAGAATCTTCATTGTTGTTTTTGGTTGGTTCTCAACATGCTTGATTTCATCATTCTTTGCTACATGTTCATTGAACTAGAAGTGACCATTCAGGGATACCTGGAGATCTGCTCAAAAAGCTAATGATATATTAATTCAATGAGCCCAGTCGAGTCATTTTGGCACTAGAAGAATTGTGCTGCCCCGTTTGAATATTGCCATTCACCAACACACTATTTTGCCAAGGATCACATACACTTTCAGGCATATGTGATGCGTGAGTACTTGTTTTCCATGGTAGCTGAAAATGGCTTGGGTGCTAAACTTGTCTCAGGATATGGATTCTTAGCACCTCGAGTTAGGATCTATATCGCTGTTTTTTCTTTGTGTAGGAGGAAATTTCGACCCTAGGAGGTCAGGGACCACATGCTTTCAGTTCATTGGACAGTATTTGCATGACAACAACCAAATGGCTTCCTTTGGTATAAACAGCATGCAAATGAAAACATCTGGTGGAATATACAAAATATAAAGAATTCCAGTCAAGACTAGGGAAACAGTATGGACTCTCATTGTATAAAATCTGATGTGCCCTATGTACTCGGCTTTGACTATCAGTCAGGATTCAGGCGTGTTATTACCGCCTCTATGCACATGCTTTTGAGAATGTGAATGAGGACTGCCAGGCTGTTATTAGTCCTATAAAAGAAAGAGAAGATCTTCTGGATTACCTGAAAGCCTGTGGCAACATAGGCACATTTAAACACTGTGCCCGCCTAGCAGCACTGGAAAATTTTGCCATTCAAAAACAAATGAATGCTAAATATTTTAACTGTTCCAAGCCAGGACACCTGAGAAAAAAAATTGCTAGATGCTTCATACAACTCAAAAATATCATGCTGATACTTCTAACAGTCACTCCCCAGGAATATGTCCTAAGTGCCAAAGAGCCCGGCACTGGAAAACAATGTAAAACTAAATTTGATCATGATGGCAGATTACTGTGGCCAGAAGACTCTTTGAGAAGCCATCCCCAGGTCCCAAACATTCAGAGGTTTACAAAACAGGAACATTCTATTCAATTTGTGTCCATGGTGAAGCTTCAAAATTAAGACAGCCAGCAAGTAAATCCTGGAGGCTGAAATTCCAATCAATTGTTGTAAATGTATGTTATTCATATAGCATTTTTTCTATACAGCATTGCTTAATCATGTATGCTCATTTTTACGTTTATGTTTTTATATTATGTTATGCTCTCTGTCTCATTAAGTTATTATTTTTTAAAATTAACAAAGTGATGTTCTTGTTTAAGGAGTATTTGGGTGACGGCATTACATCATCTTAAGATAAAAGCTTGCTGTTGTGTGTGTTAATGTACCCAGGTTGTAACTGCATGTCTTTTGGAATACTTTATAATGCTGAGGACACTGGAATACAAGAAAACTGGGATACAGGCCTTCAGTTTAACGGCTAGATTTCACAATAATGACTAATTTCAAGGTCTTTTGTTGTGATAAATGTTTAGCTAATTGATTTTATCTGCATATCCATTGCAACTTTTGGGAACTTGGAATTCAAAGAAAATACTAGGCTTTTGTAAATCTTGATGGTTTTTAGGGGGGACATTAAAAAAAGGTGGTGAAATTTTATCGTAATTTTGGTATAGAATTGAACTGTAGCACACTGTTAGATTATTTCAAGCTATATGTTAAATTAATATAATAATCATTTTCTACAAAGTGTTTGCATGTATTGATATAATTCTCTTGTTTTTGGCTAGTTATCAAATCACTCACTGCCTTTCTGTAGGTTAAAATAATGTGATATTCATTATCTACAAAGCGTTTGCCTGTATTAATGTAATTCTCATGTTTTTGGATAATTATCAAATCGCTCACTGCCTTTAATATGTCAAAGTTTTGTATTTGTTTTAAAGATATTTGAGTGATGTTCTCACATCTATAACCAATTGTAATGTGTCATGCTAACTTCATAATAAATCTTCTTTCAGATTTTTTCAGCTACCTTAAGAAAAGCATTTAAGTATTCAAAAGTTTCAAATCCCAGGGCTTGTCTTGTTATTTTTTAGGCCTTAGAATGCCAACGGATCTATTTCCCGTTTTGTGGAGACAGTTGACCAGTGTATTGGATTATATTAAGATTATTGCCAAATGCAAAATGGAGTAAAATTTTATTGATTCAAAATGTTGTATGTGTCCATGGAATTGTGAAGGTTTAAATTTTAGTTTACATGCTTTTTAGCTCTAAAGTTGCATCTGGTTGTTAACTATGTATTGTTAAGATGGCTATATTACTAGTGAAGAACTTAGTCCATCTAACCCTTTTCCCCTGCATGATGCTCAGAGCTGGCAACTTGGGGACAGTTGCCCAGGTGCCCTGCAAGGGACCTACCTGCATATGTGACACCTGTCCCGTCACCCCAATAAAGAACCCCCACCTACCCCTTGAACTAACCAAAGGTGTAAGGGTCCCATACTAATGAGGGATACTAGAACTAACCCCCTGATTGGTTGATTTTTGTATAAAAACCCTAAGATTTAGAGGCTCGGGGTCTTCTCTTCGGAGACCCGGGCATGTTCGAATAAATGCTCCTGTCAACTCCTGACTCATGGTGATTGTTCGGGGAAGAGCGGCTGGGGCGACGGCGGTAGCAGCGGCAGCAGCTGGAGCGGTGGCGGTGGTGACCGAGTCCGTGATCTCGGTGACCCCGGCGCCTGCCCAGGGGGTGCGGCGGAGGCGGTAGCAGCAGAAGCGGCGGTGAAGGCGGAGGGAAAAAGCGGTGGAGACCACAACCGTGACCACAGTGAAGAGGGCCTGCAGTTGCTGGAGGCCATGACGGTCGTCCCTGGTGTTAGAGCGGCCCAGAGCTGCACGCGGACCAGCCAGCTGTTGGCTAGTGCCGCTGAGCTGTAACACTGTTCCAGGCCCTGCCTGGTCCAGACCGAAAAGAGCTGAAACCTCGGCCCCACCTCCGCCTGCTCGTGGCCCACCTGCCTGGCTGAGCCCCTGTTAGGGGAGCCCCGCTTGCTTGCTGCACCCACCTGCCGGCCAGCCTGGAAATAGGATCCATCCAGCTACCCTGTCGGGAGTGCCACCACAACACTAGGAAAACTGAAATTTGCATTTTCAGATTGATGGAGGGATTTCATAGCAGTGATCAATGTTTTTCTCTGAATTTCTTGGTTCAAGACTATTGATTTAATATCATTTCACTTACAGGTTTCTGGTGAACACTGCTACTAAGCTTGGTTGAGAATAATATTTTAACTCTCCAAAAGTGTGTGTGTGTCTGTGTGTGCACTCACATACATGTGCGTCTTAACATTTTGTCTTTTGTAAAAGTTGTTTAAAATTGTTATCGTGTGTTGCTGTTTGTTTATCAACAAGAGCAGGTTGCCTTGGGACTATGGCAACCTGCAGCCACTCAGCACAGGTTTCTGATAGAATTGTAAAATTATCTACATGATTTTAAACTGTTACTAAATCTAATTTACTTTGTCCAACTATAATAGGTTTTAAAAGCAAAGGGGGGATATGCTACCCCTGTGCGTGCATTAATTTGGTCTTATTCACATTAAATTTTCTTCAGATTTTACCTTCTAGTGAGCAGCAGCTCTGTGTTACTGGAGGCATTTTGCAGGCCCAATGCAGATGTCCTTGATTCAATGGAGGGACCTAGCCACTCACAAGTGTAGAAGTCCTGACACCTTACTAACTGTAGGAAGAGGACTTGCTTATTTTCCCAGAAACTGAGCTGCAGCCTGTGTGGATGCCTATGCATAATGTAAAGCCCTGGACTCCATTCACTAGAGGAAGTACCTGCAGTAAGACAGCTTCACAACCTCATCGTGAAAGATCCATCACCATCAAGGAAACTTTGGGGGAGTTGGAGGACAGACCCCTCCCAATACCAGTGACATGGGGGTTCTAGGAGATTGGTGCATCAAGCACAACTGTCTTTAACCGCATGATATATTTGATAATACAACTGAAAGACTGATACTGTAGAACACTAGTAATCTATGGGAAATGTTAAACTCTTGTCCCTAGAATGTCCTGATAGATCCTAAAAACTGGTTTCTCTATGGCTCATCTGAATTTAGAAGTGCAGTAACTCCCTTCAACACAATGTTGCCCCTGGAGAAGATGGAACCCCCAGTGGAACTGCCTCTAAGAACTGAAAACTAAATTTGTTTAATATTCATCTTGTTCCACTACAGGTCAGGAGTGCAGAGAAATTCTCCACCTTCTTAGGATGTTTGAGGAAGACTTTAAGTATAAATTATTATTCATAGATAACAAATTCTTAACTGCCTTAGACATTAGAAAAGCCATGTTAATTTGTGGTGGCATCCAAGGACGACTCTGACATGCTCCTAAAGGAGGTTGTGTGTACAGAACAGGAGGGAATCTCAAGGCAGAGCAGGAGGAAAAGAGGAGCTATCTATGCTAGTCCGAGAAACACCCAGAGGTCTCCCATGTACTTTTACTGCAGAACCAGTGGATTCCTGCCTCATCGAGGACATCGAGAACCTTATTCCAACTGCCAAGGAGACCACAAGGAAGGTGAGTGCCCTTAGAAGCCGAGAACTTTGAGGTCAGTCTTCTCCTATTGAATTTCCCACATGGGATTGAAGCAGCACAGTACCCTCGTGATAGGGTCTGGTGATATCAGGACTTCGGCCAGGACCCCCGGGTGGCACTCAGAGACAACTGGACTCAGAGGAGGAGCTCTCTCTAGTTCTTACCCTAGCTCCAGCCTTGGCTCCCAGCCCTCTCTTACACCGACCATCAGGGTTGCTTGTGAGCCCCAAAATTATTTTAGGTACTAGAGACTAATAAAGCTCAGCTAACTGATAATCACTCAACTTGTACCTTACTGATCAGGACTCCAATTTGGCTTTTCAGATAGACAGAGAGAGATATGGATATAGAACATTTGGAACAGTCAGAGCAAAGGCCAAGTAACCTATAAACGCTCAGCCTGTACTTACTGGTTGGGCTGCCTATTTGCTTTTTCTGGACTTTACTAGGTTAGGATATAGAGTTAAATTCTTCCTCACTCACAAGGTTGTTGGAGGTGGCCATGCTGACCTGCCTAACCCTTGTCTATGATTAGGTAGAGTTATAAGACTGTTTTGATTATCCTAAATGCAAAGAAATCTGTAAAATCACACTTTTGAATTATATAAATGGCAAGATTTAAATTGTAACTTGAGATTCTCCCCAAAACTTTCATCAACTAGTAATACTAACTGTATAGAAATTATGATGTTAAGTTTATGCTATGCTGTTACATTTGCTGGATGTTAACTGTTCTATGTTCCTGTGCAACTCTGATTTAGGTTAAACTCAAAAATATGTTAGCTTGGGAGAAATTATACCTGTTGTTTTTCTATGTTCCACCGAGAACCCCTAGATGTATCTCCAGGAGAATACCTGGCTGCTGTGGCCAGCTCCACACCCCTGTCTCAGCTTGAAGAAGCCAGAGTGATCACCGACCCTATCCCTAATATGCATCCAATGGTCATTCTCTGGGAAAATAAGAATGTTGGGGAGTTAGATTGATTGAAAGGCAGTTATGGTGTGTGGTCCCTGGTGAAGTCATCTTAGTAATATAACAAGATTTTTTCTCACCATTCTTCTGCTCTTCCAAGAGCAAGTTCCCCCAGATACAATGTTTAGGCCTACTTTTGTAAAACCCAGAGTGGGGAGTTGTAGGAGGACATTGTGACCCTGGAAGGTCAGAGAGCACAGGTTTGCAGTTCATTGGACAGTATTTGCACGATAACAACCAAATGACTACCATTGGTATAAACAGCATGTAAATTAGAACACCTGGTGGAATATACAAAACAAAAGGAATTCCAATCAAGACTAGGGAAACAGTATGGACTCTCAGAGTATAAAGTCTGATGCCCATAATAAATTTCAGCTTTGACGATCAGTCAGGGTCCGTGCGTCTTATTATTGGCTTCATGCATCAAATTAATCGCTGTGGGACAAAACGTGTTGGTACTCAACATGCTTCATTTCATCATCCTATGTTCCATGGGATTGGGTGAGAAGTGACCAAACAGGGTTTCAAGACGATATGCTAGAAAACTAAAGGTATGTGAAGTTAATGAGCAAAGTGGAGTCGTTTTGGCACTGGAAGAACTGTGCTGCCACTTTTGAATGTTACCATTCAGCAACAAACTTAGTTTCCCAAAGAATCACATACATTTTGAGGCATGTGTGCTACTAGAGCTGTTGTTTTCCATGGTAGCTGAAAATTGTTTGGGGGCTGAAATTGTCTCTGGATGTGGAGTTGTTAGTGCCTGGAGTGAGGATCTACATCATTGTTTTGTGTAAGTGCTTAACTGCTGGTTTGTTGCAGTAGGTATGGATGACACGAAGGTGTGAAGAGAATAGCTCCCTGC
Organism: Ochotona curzoniae; assembly: GCF_017591425.1. Classification (NCBI taxonomy): domain Eukaryota; kingdom Metazoa; phylum Chordata; class Mammalia; order Lagomorpha; family Ochotonidae; genus Ochotona; species Ochotona curzoniae. Next base: position 713,563 of record NW_024465540.1, on the reverse strand, counting down.
TTTGCTGGGCCTGGGGAACTTCCAGCTGTTTGGCAGGGCCCAGCGGATTTCTCTCTGACCACCTTGACGCAGTCTCACCCCCTGTATGCATGGACACTCAAGCACCCCACTAATAATTCTGTAATCTATTGAGGCATTGTTTGCCCCTGTGAGATGGGTTTGGCAACTACTGTGAGCTTAAGAGTTAATGTTATTGATAATGTCTTACTACAATTAAACCTACAATTAAACCTATGCCATTTCTGGACATCTTATTGTGTGCCTACCCATTGTCCTGAAATTCGGCCCAGACATATAGCATGCCTTCTGGGAAAAGGCTTAACAAGAATTTTACAAACCAATGGAAGTGATGGGAGTATGAGCTGAAACTGCTATGGCAAAAATCTAGTTACTGTTACGTTCAAGGTTAGCCTTTCCTTGCAACTCTTTAGAGCATAGAAAATGTAGCTGCTTTAGCTGCTTTCATAATCTTTTTGCTAGAGGAAATATAGGATGATTCTATTAACATCACAGAGGTATACTTTTGATTATTGTTTGATTGCTTATGAGGCTATAGAGCCTGCAGTCGTAGGGGGATTTAATGTTTGAAACTTTTTTTGTCTTAGATCCTTATATTTTTTCTCTTTTGATGTATTTCTCCCATTATGTGATAGATAAATTTGTGAAAATAGAATGTGGTAGGAATGTTTTATTAATTAGTAGGTAACCATGTGTGCCTTGGCCTTGGAGTTCTGGTTGTCAACTAGGGGCCACTTCTGAAGAATGAATAATGGCTTGCTTTAAAGAAACTGATTATAGAAACTTACAGAATTATCTTTAAGAGCACCTGGTTGACCATGAAGTAATAATTAATTGAACATCTGTGCATGCTCTCTAAGTTCTAAAGTAAAAGATAAAAAATCAGACGTTTGTGCAGAGGTTTGTGATGTGTCTAAGAAAATAAAAAGGACAGCTTCTTCTTGAAAAAGAAGCAAGCAGGCGGCAAAAACGCAACAAGTGTCTGTGTCTGAGTCTTTTTTAATCGCTGATCCACGCACCACTCCCGATCTCCGAACTCAGCTGGAGCTGGACTCCGGCAATCAATCTACTGGATATCATTAACCTGGCCTCCATGGGCATTGCACCAGAAGTGACCAAACAGGGTTTCTTGGAGCTGTGCCCAAAAAGCTAATAATATGTGAATTCAATGAGAAAGGCAGAGTCATTTTGGCACTGGAACATCTTTACGCAACCTTTCGAATGTTGCCATTCTGCAACACACTCAGTTCAACAGGCATCGCATACACCTTCAGTCATATGTGCTGCCAGAGCACTGGTTTTCCATGGTAGCTGAAAATGTCTTCGGCACGTAACTACTTTATGGATGTGCAGTTGTTAGCGCCTGGAGTATGATCAACATTGATGTTTTCTGTGGGTGCTCAACATGCTTGATTTCATCCTACTGGGCTCCATGGGTTTTTGGCCAAAAGTGACCAAACTGGATTTCCGAGAGATCTGCTAGAAAACCTGATGGCATGTGAAGTTAATGAACCAAGTAGAGTCCTTTTGGCACTGGAACATCTGTGCTGCCAATTTCAAACATTGGCGTTCACCAACACACACAGTTCCACAGTTATCACATACAATTTCAGACATATGTGTTGCCTGAGCGACTCTTGGAATTCATATTAGCTGATAAAGCCTTGGGCACTGAACTTATCTCTTAATGTGGAGTTTTAGCACCTATATTGAGTGTCTACGTTGTTGTTATGTGTGCGAGCAGAAAATCTTGATTTATTCAACGTGGGCTCCATTGGATGAGAACACAAAAAGCAAGAGTTTCGATAGATCTGCTGCAAAAGCTGATTGTATGTGAAGTGAATGAGCCACGTGCAGTCGTTTTGGCACGGGAAGACCTGTGCTGCCCCTTATGAAGGTTGCCATTCACCAACACACTCAGTTCCCCAGGGATCACATAACCTTTCCTGAACAGTTGCTGCTAGAGCATATGTAGTATTCCATGGTAACTGAAAAAGGCTTGGGCGCTGAAATTCTCTCTGGATTTGGAGTTATTCATGCCTGGTGGAAGGATCTACATCATTGTTTTGTGTGGGTGCTCAACATGCTTGATTTCATCATTCTGAGATCCATGGTCATTGGATGAGAAGTGACCAAACAGGGTTTCGCGGAGATCTGCTGGAATGGCTGATGGTATGTGAAGTGAATGAGCCACGTGGAGTCGTTTTGGCACTGGAAGACTTGTGCTTAGCATTTCTGAAATTGATACAAACCAACACACTCAGTTCCCCAGGGATCACATACACTTTCAGGCATATGTGTTGCCAGAGCACATGTTTTCCATGTTAGCTGAAAAGGCTTGGGCACAGAAGTTCTCTCTGGATGTGGAGTAGTTAGCGCCTGGACTGAGGGCCTGCATTCTTGCTTTGTGTGGGTGCTCAACATGCTTGATTTCATCCTCCTGGGCTCCATGGACATTGGAGCAAAATTGACCAAACAGGGTTTTCCTGGAGATATGCTTGAAAAGCTGATGGTGTGTGATGTGAATGAGCCCCATGGAGGCGTTTTGGCACTGGAAGACCTGTGCTGCCCCTTTTGAATGAGGCCATGCACAAACACACTCAGTTCCCCAGGGATCACATACACGTTCAGTCATAGATGCTGCCAGAGTTCCTGTTTCCATGGTTGCTGAAAAATGCTTCAGCAATGAACTTCTCTCAGTATGTGAAGTTTTTTTGGACCTTGAGTGAGGATATACATTATTATTTTGTGTGGGTGCTCAAAATGCTTGATTTCATCATCTGGGCTTCAAGGGCATTGGATCAGTAGTAACAAAACATGAATTCCTGGAGATTGGCTCATGAAGCTGCTGGTATGTGAAGTGAGTGATCCAAGTAGAGTGATTTTGGCACAGGAAAACCTGTGCTGCGCATTTCGAATGCTGCCATTCACCAACACACTTAGTTCCCCAGGTATCACATACATTTTCAGTTATAGGTACTGCCAGAAATATTCCATTGTAGTTGTAAAAGGCTTGAAGGCTGAGTCTCTCGGTATGTGGATTTGTTAGTGTCTGGAGTGACTGTCTACATGGTTGTTCTATGTGGGTGCTGAACATGCTTGATTTCATCATCCTGGGCTCCATGGACATTGGACAAGAAGTGACCAAAAATGGTTTTCATTAGAACTGCTCAAAAGGCTGATGCCATGTGAAGTTAATGAGCAAAGTGGAATAGTTTTGGCACTGGAAGACCTGTGCTGCCACTTTGAAATATCGCCATTGACCCACACAATCAGTTCCCCAGGGATCACATACACTTTCAGGCATATGTGCTGCCAGAGCACTTGTTTCCATGGTAGCTGAAAAAGGCTTGGGGCACTGTACCTCTGTATGAATGTGGAGTTGTTAGTGCCTGGGGTGAGGATTTACATAGTTCTCTTCTGTGGTTGCTGATCATGCTTTATATCATCATCCTTGGCTCCATGATCTTTGGATCAGTAGTGACCAAAACAGTAATGCCTTGAGATCTGCTCCAAAAGCTGATGGTATGTGAAGTTAATGATTCAACTGGATTCGTTTTGTAATGGGAACCCCTGGGTTGCCATTTCAAATGTCGCTGTTCACCAACACACTCAGTTCCCCATGTATCACATAAAATTTCAGCCATATGTGCTTCCAGAGAAAGTGTGTGATTCCATTGAAGCTGAAAGGCTTGTGCACTGAACTTCTCTCAATATGGAGTTGCTATCATGTGGAGTGAAGGTCTACATCATTGGTATTTTGTGTGGGTGCTCAACATGCTTATTTTCATCATCCCGCGCTCCATCGACATTGGACCAGAGGTGACCAAAGAGTTAGTCCAAGATTTCTGCCAATAAGGCTAATGGTATGTCCAGTTTATCAGGCAAGTTTTGTCGTTTAGGCACTGGAACACCTGCGCTGCCACTTTCATATATTGCCATTCACCAACACACTCAGTTCCCCAGGAATCTCATACATTTTCAGGCATATAAGCTGCCAGAGCACTGGTTTCCACTCTACCTAAAAAAGTCTTGGGCACTTCACTTCTCTCCGGATGTGGAGTTGTTAGCGCCTCAAGTGAGGATTTACATAGCTGATTTGTTGTTTGCTCAACATGCTTGATTTCATCATCCTGGGCTCCATGGGTATTGAACCAGAAGTGACCAAACAAGTTTTTTTGGAAATCTGCTTGAAAAGCAGATATTAGGTGAAATTTATGAGTCACGTAGAGTCGTTTTTGGCACTGGAATAGCTATGCTGCCCCTTTCCAATGCTGCCATTTATGAAAACACTCAGTTGCCAATTTAACATTTTCACTTTCTGGGATATGTGTGTCAAGTGCAGTTGTTTTGCATCGGGTCTGAAAATGATTTGGGTGCTGAACTTCTCTCTGTATGTTGATTTGTTTAGCTGGAATGAGGTTCTACATCCGTGTTTTTTTGGGGGGGCATTACATACTTGATTTCATCACCCTGGCTTCCATGCCCATTGGACGAGAAGTGACGAAACAGGGTTTCCAGGACATCTTCTCCTAAAGATGATTGTATGTGAATTTAATGAACAAAGTGGAGTCTTTATGGCACTGAGGAACCTGACTCCCCACTTCAAATGTTTCCATTCACCAATACACTCAGTTCCCCAGGCATCAGATACACTTTGTGCTATATGTACCGCAATACAACTTGTTTTCCAAGGTAGCTGATAATGAATTGGGTGCCGAATTTCTCTCTTTATATCGAGTTGTTGATGCCTAGTGTGAGATTCTATACACTGTTTTGTGTAGAAGCTTAACATACTAGATTTCATAATCCTGTACTCAATAGGCATTGGATGAGTCGGGAATAAATACGGTTTCCCGCAGATCTGCTCAAAGAGCTGATGGTGTGTTAACTCAAATAGCCAAGTGGGGTCGTGTTGGCACTGGAAGACATGTGATGCCCCTCTCAAATTTTGTCATTCACCAACATATTCAGTTCCCCATGGATCACAAACACATTTATGCATACCTACTGCCAGAGCTTTTGGTCTGAATGGTAGCTGAAAATGGCCTGGGTGCTGAACTTCTCTCCGGATGTGTGGTTGTTCGCCTGGAATAAGGATCTACATAGCTGTTTTTTGTGGGTGCTCAACATGCTTGATTTCACCATCCTGGGCTCCATTATTTTTGGATGAGCAGTGACCAAACAGGCTTTCCCGGAGATGTACTGGAATATCTGATGGTATTTCAAGATAATGAGCAGGTGGAGTTGTTTTCTGATTGGAAGACCTGTGCTGCCCCTTTTGAATGTTTCCATTCACCAACACACTCAGTTCCCCAGGGATCACACACACTTTCAGGCGTATGTGCCACCAGTGCAGTTGTTTTCCAAGGTAGTTGAGAATGGCTTGTGCGCTAAACTTCTCTCTGAATGTGGAGTTTTAGTCCTTGGAGTGAGTATCACAATGCTTGTTTTCTGTGGATGCTCAACATGCTTGATTTGAGTACCCTGCTATTTTGACATTAGATGAGTAGTGACCAAACAGAATTTCCCGGATATCTGCTCCAAATGCTGTAGGTATGTGAAGTAAATGAGCCATGTATAAGCATGCTGGCACTAGAAGAGCTGTGTTACCCTTTCAAATGTTTCCATTCAGCAACACACTCAGTTGCCCAGGTATCACATACACTTTCAGGCATATGTGCTGCCACAGCATTGGTTTTCCATTGTAGCTGAAAATGACTTCAGTGCTAAATTTCTCTGTGGATGTGGAGTTGTTAGTGCCTGGAGTTTTTACCTACGTCCTTTTTTTGCGTGGGTGCTCAACATGCATGATTTCGTCATTCTGGGCTGCATGGACGTTGGACGAGATGTGAAAAAAATAAAAAGTTTTTCCGGAATATCTGCTCAAAAGCTGATGTTAATGTGACATTAATGAGGCAAGTGGAGTTGTTTTTTCACTGGAAGATGTGATGCCCCTTCAAATATTGGCATTCACTAACACACTCAGTTGCCCAAGGATCACATACACATACAGGCATATATGCTGCCATAGCAGTGGCTGTCCATGGGCGCTGAAAAGGGGTTGGACACTGAAATTAACTTTGGATGTGGAGTTGTTAGTGCCTGGAAGAAGAATTTATTTGATTGTTTTGTGTTTGTACTCAACATGCTTGATTTCATCATCCTGGGTTCCTTGGGCATTGTACAAGGTATGACCAAACTGGGTTTCCAGAAGTTCTGTTCAAAAAGCTGATGGTGTGTGATGTTAATGAGACACGTGTAAGTTTTTTTTCCCACTGGAAGAACAGTGTTGCACCTTTCGAATATTGCCTTTCATCAGCACACTCAGTTTCCCAGGGATCACATACACATTTTGACATATGTGCTGCCAGAGCTGTTGTTTGCCATGGTAGCAAGCTGAGACTATGTGAATTTAATGAGCCCAGTGGAGTTGTTTTGGCTCTGTAAGACCTGTGCTTCCTTCACCTTTCGAATGTTGCCATACACCAATACACTCACATCCGCAGATATCACATACTTTTGCTGACATCTATATGTTGCATCCTATTGCCATTAAGAACTGTCTGCAAAACCGGGAGTTTGCATGATATAGTTGTAATCCTGAAGTTCTTTCAGTGTAGTGACCAAAATGCAGCTGCTCTCACACAAGATCCGCCCACGCATATATGTAGAGCACAATCTTGATTCACATGATGCGTTTCATACCTATAGCTAACATGTACTTAGTGCTCAAGCTGCTGCCAGAGCCTTGTTTTGCAATGCTAATTGAAACTATCTTTAGCGTTGATGATCTCTCTGATTAGGAAGTGGTATGCATTTCATAGGAGCAGCTAGAGCATTGCTTTCTGTGGAATACTCAATAAGCTTCATTTTTATACCTTCTGTTTTTTATTGCCATTGCGCAGAATGTGACAAAATTGGGATTTTGTTCGAAGTGGGTTATGCATTTGTGAATGTGTATTTTCTCACTGTTCTGGTTGGAGATTTCTCACACAAGATCCACTCTGCCCATTCAGTGTTGAGCAGAAGCATTTTCACATGCTGAGTTTCATTCCAAAAACTTACATGTACTTAGTGCTGTTGCTGGTGCCAGAGCCTTGGGATTTTCTTTTATTTTTTTTTTATTGTTAGTAACATTGTATTATCTGAAACAGTTTTATAGGTACTGGGATTTTCCCACCCCTCCCACAACCTTCCATCCATGGCGGATTCCTCGGCCTTGCTGCATAACCACAGTTCAAGTTCTGTTGAGATGCCTTCATTGCAAGCATATATCCACCATAGAGCCCAGCATCCTATTGTCCAGACAAGCCCAATGGCCACATGAGGCAAACCTCCCTGGTATGGGGGCAGAGCTAGCAGAGTAAAGACCCAGTCAGTTAAAAGCCCCAACAAAACATCAGCAACAATATACAGTGTCATGGAATTAATTGACATAGTATTGAGTGGACAATATATTACAAATAATGGAAGGTCAATTTTTCAAAACACATTGGTTGAGGCAGTATCAATGACAGGTTCAAAAACAAACAGACAAACAAACAAAAAGAAAAAAAAGAAAAATTATACAGGTTAGATTAAAGCAAACATGTGGTATCTAACCTTTTGGGATTCGCTCATTTCCCTTAGCATTATAGTTTCCAGTTGGGCCCATTTAGCCACAAAGAAATCCATTTTTTTTTAATAGCTGAGTAGTATTCAATGGAGTAGATGAACCAATGCTTTCTTTTTTTTTTTTTTTTTTTTTTTTTTTTTTTTTTTTTTTAAAGATTTATTTTTATTATTTTTTATTGGAAAGGCGGATATACAGAGAGGAGATACAGAGAGGAAGATCTTCCATCCGATGATTCACTCCCCAAGTGAGCCGCAACGGGTCGATACTATGCCGATCCGAAGCCAGGAGCCTCTTCCGGGTCTCCCACGCGGGTGCAGGGTCCCAAAGCTTTGGGCCGTCCTCAACTGCTTTCCCAGGCCACAGGCAGGGAGCTGGAAGGGAAGCGGGGCTGCCGGGATTAGAACCTGCGCCCATATGGGATCCCGGGCGTGCTAGGCGAGGACTTAACCACTTGCGCCACCGCGCCGGGCCCGAACCAATGCTTTCTTATCCAATCTTCTGCTAATGGGCATTTTGGTTGCTTCAATGTTTTGGCAATTACTGATTGTGCTGCTATGAACACAGGGGTGCATGTTGATTTGTCGTGGAATAGGTGCTTTGGAATATTTCTTGGAGTGCTATTACTGAATCATATGGTATGCAGATTTTGAGTTGTTCAAGTGTTCTCCATACCGCTTTCCATAAAGGCTGTACTAACCTGCAACTCCACCAGCAGTGGAATAGGGTTCACTTTCCCCACATCCTCGCCAACAAGTGTCGTTGGTGTTCTTTTTTATGTGTGCAATCTTACTAGTGTTAGGTGGTACCTCATCGATGTCTTAATTTGGATTTCCCTTATTGCCAGGGAACTAGAGCATATTTTCATATGTTTGTTTGCCATTCGGGCTTGTTCCTTTGTGAAATGTTTGCTCATTTCCCGTGCCCATTTCTTGAGTGGTTTGTTTGTTTCGGTGTTTTGGTTGTTTTGAAGTTCCTTGTATATCCTGGAGATTACCCCCCTATCACCTGTGTGGTGTGCAAAGATCTTCTCCCACTCTGTGGGTTGCTTTTTTACTTTGCTGATTGTTTCCCTTGCTGTTGAGATGCTTCTTAGTTTGATGAGGACCCATTTGTTTATTCTGTTCTCAACTGCTATTGCTTTTGGTGTCCTTCTTAGAAAGTCAGGACCTACTCCTAGTTCTTTGAGGGTATTTCCTACATTTTCTTCCAAGAGTTTGAAGGTTTCTGGATGTAAGTTTAGGTCTTTTACCCATGTGGATTGGATCTTAGTGTATGGGTCTATCTTTTTGTTCTGCAAGCTATCAGGAGTTATCCCAACAACATTTGCTGAAGAGTCCTTTCCATTTGCTTGGACTGTCGTTGGTCTTTTTGTCAAAGATTAATTGGCTGTATCTGTGTGGGTTCCCTTTTGGTGCTTCTATTCAGTTCCATTGATCTTCCTCTCTGTCTTTGTGCCAGTACCAGGCTGTTTTGATAACCACTGCTCTATAGTATGGCCAAGGGTCCAGAACTGTGATTTCCCCTGCTAACTTCTTGTTCTTTAGGATTTTTCTAGCTATTCGTGGTTTTTTGGGTTTCCAGATGAACTTTTGAATCCTTGTATCCAGTTCTGTGAAGAATATTTTGGGCAACTTGATTGGAATTGCGTTGAATGTATATATTGCTTTTGGTAGTATAGACATTTTAATGATATTGATTTTACGTATCCAGGAGCATGGCATGTTATTCCATCTTTTGAGATCTCATTCTATTTCTTTATGGAGTAGTTTGTAGTTTTTTTTGAATAAGTCTCCTACACATTTGGTTAGATTTATTCCCAAATACTTCATACATATCTCTGTTATTTAGAATGGTATCCTGCTGGTTAAGTCTTTTTCCATCTTAGGGCTGTTTGCGTACACTATGGCTGTTGATTTTCATTCATTAATTTTGAACCCTGCCACTCTGCAAAACTCTCATATAAGTTCTAGCAGTTTCTGTATTGAGTCTCCTGGTTTTTCTATGTATAGAATTATGTCATCTGCATATAATGAAAGCTTGACTTCTTCGTTTCCTATTCATATGCCTTTCATTTCTTTTTCTTGTCTTATGGCTTCTGCAAGTACCTCTAGGACTATGGTGAATAGCAGTGGTGGTAGCGGGCATCCTTGTCTTGTTCCAGATCTCATTGGGAAGGTTTCTAGCTTTTCTCCATTTAGTATGATACTGGCATTGGGTTATTCATAAATTGCTTTGTCTATGCTGTGTATTTTCCCATCTATGCCTACCTTTGCTAGTTTTTAGCATGAAGAGGTGGTGGATTTTGTTGAAAGCTTTTTCTGCATCTATTGATACTATATGTGGTTCTTGTTTTTCATTTTTTCGATGTGGTGTATTACATTTATGAATTTCCAAATGTTGAACCATCCTAGCATTTTAGGGATGAATTCTACTTGATATGGATGAATGATCTGTCTGATGATTTTTTGAATTCTATTGGCTAGGATTTTGTTGAGGATTTTAGCATCAAGGTTCATCAGAGAGTTAGGTTTATAGTTTTCCTTCTCTGATGGTTCTCTATCCGGTTTTGGGATTAAGGTGATGTTTGCTTCATAGAATGAGTTTGGAAGGGTTTCTTCCTTCTCTATTGTTTTGAAGAGCCTGTAGAGGATTGGGGATAGTTCTGTTCGGAACGTTTTGTAGAATTCTGTAGTGAAGTCGTCTGGGCATGGGCTTTTCTTTGTTGGGAGATCCTTAATTACTGCTTCAATCTCTGCATCTGAAATGGGTTTATTTAATTCTTCACTTGCCTCTGCACTAAGTTTTGGTAAATGGTGGGAGTCCAAGAACTTTTCCATTTTTTTGGAGGTCCTCAAATTTATTGGAGTACAATTCTTTGTAGTAATTTCTAATTATTTTCTTAATGGTCGCAGTGTCTGTTGTTATGTTGCCTTTTTCATCTTAAATGCTGTTGATTCTTGCTTTCTCTTGTTTTTTTTTGTTGTTTTTGTTTGTTGTTGTTGTTCTTTTTTCTTTTTTTTTTTTTTTTGGTCAGTGGGGCCTATGGAGTGTCTCTTTTGTTTATTTTCTCAAAAACCAACTTTTTGATTTGTTGATTTTATGTATAGTTTTTTTTGATTTCTATTTGGTTTATCTCCTCCCTTGTTTTGATGATTTCTTGTTTTGTCTTGTGTGTAGGGCTCTTCTGCTGCTGTTTTTCCAGTTCTTGAATGTGTGTGGTTAGTTCTTGTATTTGGCGTCTTTCTTGGGCCTTCACATGGACTCCGATTGCAATGAGTTTACCATGTAGCACTGCTTTGGCGGTGTCCCACAAGGTTTGGAATGTTGTATCGGAGTTTTCATTCCTTTCCGTAAATTTTTTTATCTCATCTTTAATTTCTTCTCTGACCCATTGTTCATTTAATAGCATATTGTTCAACTTCCAAGAGTGTCTATATTTCCTGGGGTGTTGTTTTGAGTTGTTGATTTCCAGTTTCATTCCATGGTGGTCTGAGAGGGTACATGGTATGATTCTAATCTTTTGGAAGTTATTTAGATTCGCTTTGCATCTTATCATGTGGTCGATTCTGGAAAAGGTGCCGTGCACTGCTGAGAAGAACGTATAGTCTGTGGCCTTAGGATAAAATGTTCTATAGATGTCTACTAAGTCCAGTTGTTCTATTGTTTGTGTGAGCTCCGTTGTTTCTTTGCTGAGTTTTTGTTTCGTAGACCTGTCCTTTGATGTTGAAGGTGTGTTGAGATCACCTACAAATATTGTGTGTGTATCTATGTCTCCCCTTAAGTCTGTAAGTAATTGCTTCAAGTAACCAGGTGCGTTAGAATTTGGTGCATAAACATTAACGATGGTGATAGATTCTTGATGGATCATTCCTTTCACCAGTATAAAATGGCCTTCCCTGTCTCTTTTGATGTAAGTTAGCTTGAAGTCTATCTCGTCTGAAATTAGGACAGCTATCCCAGCTTTTTTTTCTCCGCTATTGGCATGAAATATCTTTTTCCATTCCTTCACTTTCCGTTTCTTTGCATCTTTTCTGGTTAGATGTGTTTTTTGTAGGCAACAGATGGTTGCTTCTTGTTTGAAGATCCATTCCATTAATCTCTGTCTTTTAATTGGTGAATTTAGACCATTTGTGTTGAGAGTTAAAACTGAGAAGTTGCGATTTTGCCCTGCCATGCGGTTGTGTTTTGTGTGTGTTGTTATCTGTGTAACTGGCTTCTTTATGTGGGCTTTAGTTTGGAGACCTTCCTATTTGCCATCCTTGTTTGTGGTTTGCCTCCTTTTTTTCTGGGATTAGCGCATTTCTTTTTTTAATTTTTTAAAAATTTTATTCATTTTTTAACAAGATTCATTTTATTTTTATTGGAAAGGCGGATATACAGAGAGGAGAGACAGAGAGGAAGATCTTCCGTCCGATGATTCACTCCCCACGTGAGTGCAACGGCCGATGCTATGCCGATCCTAAGCCAGGAGCCTCATCTGGGACTCCCAAGTGGGTGCAGGGTCCCAAAGCTTTGGGCCGTCCTCGACTGCCTTCCCGGGCCACAGGCAGGGACCTGGAAGGGAAGCGGGGCTGCCGGGTCCAGAACCAGCACTCATATGGGATCACGGGAGTGCAAGGTGAGGACCTCAACCACTGTGCCAGCATGCCAGGCCTGGTTTGAGCATTTCTAAGGAGATTTTGCAGAGCTGGCTTTCTGTAAACATATTCTTCTAGGACTGTGGGGTGTGAGGCGACGAGTGGGCAAGTCACTCTATGAGAGTGGCTTCTGGGTGGCGGGGTCACACAGCACTGCATGGGGGTGTTCAGAGCCCCCCTGTTGTATCCCCTGCACACAGAACTGCGTGGCAAGTGGCTAGCCAGGCACTCTGTGGAGGCAGCTTCTGTGTGGCGGGACCGCACAGCCTGGCTCGGTGTTCAGAGCCCTCCTGGTGTGTCACCCCCCCACAGGATATCAGGGTGTGGGGGATTCCAGACCCTCTCTGGTAGTTTCTGCACACTGAGATGCACTGGCCCACACAGCGTGGGAATATTTGGGGCACTTTCTTTGTGCCTTCTTAGCACATAGGACCACTGTGCACCACCTCCAAGGCACAGTTTCGGCAGTTTCAAGGCACTTGCCCTGTGTTCACAGAGGCTGGAACCTCTGCTGGAAGGGAGGGTGAGAGGAGCACCCAAGAGGCTTGGGCTTTGTGCCTGCCCTGGAAGGCTGGCTCCAGAAGCTGTTAACGCTTCCCTGGCTCACCTGAACCTCAGGCTGTTGCAGTCTGCCTCTGCTGCTGTTGAAGACCTTTGCTGGTGACGATCCCTCCAGGTTTTCTTGTCTCTGGGTCAGCTGTGTCTCCTGTCAGCTGCCCTTAAAGGTGACTAAGCAGGTCTGGAGCAGGACGCCATCTTCCCTGCCTTTTGTTTTGTTTTGTTTTGTTCTCATTGTTTTTCCGAGTTGTGTGGATCTTTTTGGCTCCACACTGTCCATGGAACTTCATGCAATTCTCCCTGCGGCTCTTTGCTGTTCCTCTTTGCTGCTTCTGTAGCGTTCTATCCCTCTCTCACTGGGCTCTCCCTCACAGCCTTCCTCCTATGTCGGCCATCTTCTCCAAAGTCCCCATGTACCTTCTCAGACCATCATGGAATGAAACTGGAACTCAACAATTCAAAATACCCCAGGAAATATGTAAACTCTTGGAGGTTGAACAATATGCTATTAAATAAAGAATAGGTTAGAGAAGAAATTAAAGATGACATAAAAAATTTATGGAAACCAATGAAAACTGATACAACAGCCCAAACCTTGTGGGACACCACAAAAGCAGTGTTACGTGATAAGCTCATTGCAATTGGTGCTCATGTCAAGCCCCAAGAAAGGCATCAAATACAGGAATTAAGCAACCACCTGCAGGGATATTAAAAACAGCAGCTAATTGACCCTACAAACGAGAGGAAACAAGAAATTATCAAAACAAGGGGACAAATCTATTTGATTTATTTATCAAAAAGAAACAAAAAGGACTATACACAAAATCAATGAATAAAAAAGCTGTTTTTTTGAGAAGATAAATAAAATAGACACTCCAGTGGCCAGACTGACAAAGAAAAAATAAGAGAAAACAAGAATTAACAGCATCAAGGAAGAAAAAGGCAACACAACAGCAGACACTGCAACCATTTAGAAAATCATCAGAAATCATTACAAAGAACTCTACTCCAACCAATCAGATAATCACTTGGAAATGCAAAGGTTCCTAGACTTCCACCACTTACCAAATCTCACATCAGAGACAACAAAAGACCTGAACAAACCCATAACTGAAGCAGAGATTGAATCAGCAATTAAAGATCTCCCAACAAACAAAAGCCCATGCCCAGATGGCTTCACAACAGAATTCTACAAACATTCCAAGCAGAGCTAACCCCAATCCTCTACAAGCTCTTCAAAACAGTGGAAAAGTAAGCAACCATTCCAAACTCATTCTATGAAGCCAATATCACCTTAATCCCAAAACCGGATCAAGAACCAACACAGAAGGAAAACTACAGACAAATCTCCCTGATGAACAGTGACAACAAGATTCTCAGTAAAATCCTAGCCAATAGAATGCTAAACAACATCACACAGATCATTGATCCAGATCAAGTAGGATTCATTCCGGGAATGCAGAGATGGATCAACATTCGGAAATCCATAAATGTGATACGCCACATCCAAAAACTGGAAAACAAAAATCATATGTTAACAATAGTTGCAGAAAAAGCCTTCGACAAAATCCAACATCACATTAAGTTAACAACCCTAACCCAGGTAGGCATAGAAGGAACATTCCACAACATAATCAAAGCAGTATACAAAAAACCCAATGCCAGCATCATACTGAATGGAGAAAAACTGGATTCGTTTCCACTGAGATCTGGAACAAGACAAGGATGTCTGCTATCTCCACTGCTATTCAACATAGTCCTAGAGGCACTCGCAGAGGCTTAAAGACAAGAAAAATAAATTAATGTAACCAAAATGTGAAATGAAGAAGTCAAGCTTTCACAATTTGTAGATGACAAGATCTTTACATAGAAGAACCAGGAGATGCAATACAGAGACTGTTAGAACTTATACACGACTTTCATAGCAGGGCAGGTTGCAAAATAAATGAACAAAAATCAATTGCCATAATGTATGCAAACAGACTCAACATGGAAGAAGATCTAAAGAGCAAGGTACCATTCAAAATAACAGAGAAAAGTATGAAGTATCTAGGAATAAATCTAACCAAAAATGTAGGAGACCTATTTGAAGAAAACTACAAATTATTTGAAAAAGAAATCGAACAAGACCTCAAAAGATGGAGCTACATCCCATGCTCCTGGATATGTAAAATCAATATCATTAAAATGTCTATACTACCAAAAGCAATATCCACTTTCACTGCAATCCCAATCAAATTGCCCAAAACATTCTTCATTGGGCTGGAAACAATGATACAAAGGTTCATCTGGAAACAAAAAACCATGAATAGCTAGAACCATCATGAAGAATAGGAAGTTAACGCGTGGAATCACAGTTCCAGACCTCTGGATATACTATAGGGCAGTGGTTGTCACAAAAGCCTGGTACTGGTACAATAATTGAGAGAAGGATCAATGGAGCCAATTAGAATTAACAGAAGGGAACTCACACAGATACAGCCAAATAATTTTTGAGAAAATAATCAGATGACAATCCAAGCAAATGGGAAGGTCTCTTCAATAAATGCTTTTGGGATAGTGGGTTGATAGCCTGTAGAAACAAGAAAATAGACCCATACCTCTCACCATACACTAAGATCAAATCTAAAAGGATAAAAGACCTAAACCTACATCCAGAAATTTTCAAACATTTGGAGGAAAATGTAGGAAACACACTACAAGATTTAGGTGTAGGAATTGATTTCCTAAAAAGGACACCAACATCACCAGCAATCAAGAGCAAAATAAACAAATGGGACTTCATCAAACTAAGAAGCTTCGGTACAGCAAGGGACACAATCAACAAAGTTTAAAAGCAACCCACAGAATGGGAGAAGATCTTTGCACACTATCTAGGTGATAGGGGGCTAATCTCCAGAATAAACAAAGATTTCCTTAACAACCAAAACAAACTGCTCAAGAAATGGGCACAGGAAATGGGAAGACATTTCACAAATGAACAAACCCAAATGGCAAAGAAACACATGAAAAAAAAAATGCTCCAGTTCCCTGGCAATAAGGGAAATCCAAATGAAGATAACAGTGAGTTACCACCTAATGCCAGTTACGATGGCACACATACAAAAAACCATTAAGAACGCTTGCTGGTGAGGATGTGGGGAAAAGAGAACCCTACTCCACTGCTGGTGTGGCTTCAGGTTGGTACAACTTCTATGGAAATCAGTATGGGGAACACTCAAACAACTCAAAATCAGCATACCATATGATCCAGCATAGCACTCCTAGGAATATATCCAAAACACCTGTTACACGAGGAACCAACGTTTATAGCAGCACCATATATTTATAGCAGCACAGTCAATAATTGCAAAGACTTGGAAGCAACTGAAATGCCCATCAAGTGAAGACTGGATAAGAAAGCTATGGTTCATTTACTCCATGGAATATTACTCAGCTATTAAAACAAACAAATAAACAAACAATGAAATGCAGCTTTTTGTGGCCAAATGGTCCCACCTGGAAAACATTATGATAAAGGAAATGAGCCAATCCTGGAAGGTTAGATACCACACGTTTGCCTTATTTGAAGGTGAAATGATGTTAATTCAGAAAACAGTACCTGTATATTGTAATGTTATTTCAACCTTATACAGCACCTATCTAATGCAATAAGATCATGTGGTGTAATCAATGAATCAATAATCAATGCATATCAGACTGCTTATGATCTACATCAAAGCATTGTAAAACCTAATATACTGTTAAGACCCTAAGATACTTGGAAATGGGGTGGGGGAAAAGCAGAGAAATCTTCCATCTCCCTAGAATGTGTGGGGTAGACGTTAAGTATAACCTATCAGGAACATAACAAGTAACTCATAGAGAACAGACTCAAAGCAGTATTAGACAATATTAAAACTACAAACATATATAGGGAGAATCAAGAGAAATCCTGACACCCTTTTACCAGGAGGTCATATGCACAGAGCAGGGCAGGATCACAGAGTGGAGCAGGTGGACAGGAGGGTGCTGGTATTTCAACCCTGAAGACTCTCAGATCCTCACCAATGATTATCAGTATGGGCACCAAGGACTATATTCCAACCGCCAAGGAGACCACAGGGAATTGAAGTGCCTTCTGAGGCTGAGAACTCTGAGGTCATCCACCCCCATTTGGATTCCCCACATGGGATGGAAGAAGCCCAAGTCCTTCCTTCCTTGCAGAATCCAAGGTCATTGGAACAACAGCCAGAAGCCCAGAGTGGTCTGCAGAAACAGAAGAACAGTAAACTTCCTTTGGGACTAGGGAGAGGAGCCTTTTCTGGTCCTTAGTTAGTTCCAACTATAGATCCCCACCCTTTATTGCAATGACCATCAGGGTGATTCCGGAGCCCCACCCTCTCAAAAAATTAGAATAGATAGAGAAATATAAGGAAAGCATAGAACCAGACAGTAAACAGTCATTGTGGATCCACATATATGTTACTAGACAGGACACAAAGATAAGTTACTCCTCACTAGCGTATTGAGGATTTCGCTGCACACCCCTCCTAAAACTGTTCTGCACCTCAACAAATGCCTTATTAGATTTATAAGTAGTTTAGACTATCCTAAAGTCTGCCAAGTTCAGCAAAATTATGTTTCAACACCATAAACTACTAAATACTAAAATGAAAGCAGACATGAGACAGGTAAATAGTACCATATAGCCACTTTAAGGGGCATAGCAGCCTATTCTGTGTACAAATAAAAAAAAAATGGAATGTCAATGAAGTAGTCACACGAGATGGTTAAGAACTTACATAGTTTCAACATATTGATTATTCAATACCATGTCAATTAATTCCATAATGATTTAAATGTTGCTGGGGCTTTCAATTGATCAGGATAATATTCTGCCAGCTCTACTTTTAGACCAGAGATGGTCTCCCCAAGAAATTGTTGAATTTATCTGGACAATAAGATGCTGGACACTATGCTTGGTATATGTTTGCAAAGAATGACTCTGGACTTAATTTGATCTGTAATACTAAAACAAGGTGGAGGAATCTACCATGGGGAGAAGGAATGGGGAGGGGTTGGCGGTATCCCAGAGCCTATGAAACTATGTCACACAATGCAGCATAATAAAAAAAAAGAGGAAAGGTATATAATGTAATAATAAGGGAACTTTTCCTTACTCAAGAGGTAGCATTGGGAAAAAAGATCCAGCAGGGGCACGGAACCCCCAACAGGCTTGGCCAAAACCGATCTTCACCACGACATATGATCATCAAGCTCTCTTCAACTGAACATAAGGAAATGATCCTGAAATGTGCATTTGAAAAAAATGAAGTTTATTGAATTCTATCTCGTCTGAAATCATCTGCACATTCATGTAGAGCAGAAGCATGTTCAAATCCTGAATTTAGTTCGGTTAGCTAACATACTTATTCCTGTAGCTGGTGCCAGAGCCTTGTATTTCAGGGCTAGCTGGATATTGCTTTGGCACTCATGTTTTCTCTGAATGTTTGGTGTCTGTATTTCAAAGCAGCAGCTAGAGCATTGATTTCTGTGGGATACTCAGTAAGATGCATTTCTATTCATTGTGTTTACTGCCACTGCGCACAATGTGACAAAATGGGGATTGCGTTCGTACTGGGTTATGCATTTGTGAGGGTATGCTTTCTTGGTTTTCTGAATAGAGTTTTCTCATACAAGAACCATCCTGTCCCATTAGTGTTGAGGAGATGCATTTTCACATGCTAAGTTTTGTTCCCATAGCTAACATATGCTTAGTGCTCTAGCTGGTGCCTGAGCGTTGCATTTCAAGGCTAGCTGAAAATTGCTTTGACGCTGATGATCTCTCTGAATGTGGAGTTGTCTGCAATTCAAAAGAGCAGCTAGAGCATTGCTTTCTGTGAAATACTCAATAAGCTGCATTTCCATATGTTGTATTTTACTGGTGTTTGTGCACAATGTGACTTATTGGGATTTTGTTTGAAGCAGGTTATGCGTTTGTGAAGGTGTGTTTTCTCAGTGACCTGAATGGTGTCGGTTTCACGCAAGAATCACTCTAACCATTCAGTGTTGAGCAAAAGCATTTTCACATGCTGAATTTCGTTCCTATACGTAATATGTACTTAGTGCTGAAGCTGGTGCCAGAGCGTCATATTTCAGGTTAGCTGAAAATTGCTTTGGCCCTGACACAAATTCTGAATGTAGAGTTGTCTGCATTTCAAACTGGCAGCTATAGCATTACTTCGTATGGAATACTCAATAACCTCTAGCTGAAAACCAAGACTACTGCCAATGCTAACCCTAAACTTAACGCTAACCCTAAATGTAAACATAACCCGAACCCGAACCTGAACCCTAACTCTAGCACTAACCCTAACCGTAACCCTAAGAGTAACATTTACCCTTACACTAACCCTAAACCTATCAATAACACTGACCCTAACAAAAACGCTAAGCAAACACTAACCAGAACCATAACCCTAAGTTTACCCCTAACCCAAATCATAAGAATAACAATAACCTAACCAAAAACCTATCCTTAACAAAAACCCTTAATCTTAACCTAACACTAACACTAACAATTACTTAACCCTAAGACAACCCTAAACCCTAACCCTTAGAATAAATATAACGCTAACCAAAACCAAAACACTACACTAACCATGACCTTAACCCTAAACCTAACACTAGCCAATACCCGAACCCTAACACTTAATTGAACCCTAATCCTAAAACTAACCATAACATAATATTAACTCTAACCCTAACACTAAGACTAACCCTAACCCTAAACCTAACACTAACACTTAACGGTAACCTAACTATAACGCAAACATTAACCCTAATACTAACCCGATCTGTACTCTAAAACTATCCCTAACCATAAAACTAACCTTAAACATAACACTCAAGTAAAAAAGCTAACATTAATCCTAACACTAAAGCTAATCCTCACCCTAACCCTAAACCTAATCTTAACCCTCACCCTAAACATAACAGTAACCCTAACCCTGAAAATAACCCTAAAAATAACTTTAGCACTAACTCTAACCATAGCCATAACCCACACGTTAACCCTAACACTAACCTTATCCGTATCCTAACACTAACCCTAAGAAAAACCCTAACCATAACACTAACCAGAACCCTAACCCTAGCCCTAACCCTAACCCTTAACATAACACTAAGGCTAAATTCAAACATAATCCTAACCCTAACTTTAACCCTAATGCTAAAACTAACACTAACCAGACACTAACCCTAACAATAACACTAAACCTAGCCCTAACCCTAAACTTAGCCCTAACACAAACCCTACCCCTAAACCTAAAACTACGCCTAACATCAACCAGAAACCTAACGCTAAAGCTAAATCTAATCCTAATCCTGACACTAACCTCAAACTTAACCCTAAAACTAACACTAGCACTAACACTAACCATAAACTTAACCTTAACCCTAACACTATCCCTAACCATAACCCTACCACTAACACTAACAATTACACGAATTAGAAACATAACCCTAAACCTAACCCGAACGCTAAGTATAAACCTAAGTCAAACAATGACCCATACCCTAACCCTAAATCTAACACAAAACATATTAAACCTAACCCTAATTGTACCACTAACACTAACACTAAACGTAACCTTAACCTTAACCCTACCAAACCAAAACCCTAACACTAACCAGAACCCTAACCCTAACCCGAAACCTAACACTAATCCTAACCCAAATTTATCCGAAAGAAGAACCATAAACCAAACCCTAATCCTAACCCTAACCCTAAACCTAACATTAATCCTAACCCTAACACTAACAATAAACCTAAAAAAAACCCTAAGAACAAACATAACCTTAACCCTAACCGTAACAACACACTGAAGCCAAACCCTAACACTAAATATAACCCTAACCCAAACTCTGATAATAAAACTAAATTTAAATCTAAACCTAACACTAACCCTAACATTTACCCTAACCCTAACCCTAAACCTAAACCTAACCGTAAAGATAACCCTAACCCTATACCTAACCCTAACCTTAACACTAACCCTAAACATAACACTAACACTAAATCCAAACATAAACTTAACCCTAAGGTTAACCCTAGCACTAACCCTAAAAATAACCATAACAGTCACACTAAAAAACTAGAACACTAACACTAACCCTAATTCTAATCCTTACCCTAATCCTACCCTGACCCTGAAAAAAACCCTAATCCTAAACCAAACGCTAACTCTAACCTTAACCCTAACCATAACCCTAACCTTAACCCTAGCACTAATCCTAAAACTATCCCATACTCAAACCCACAACCTAACCCTAAACCTAACACAAACACTAAAACTAACCCTAAGGTTAAACCTAACACTAACTCTACCTGAAACACTAACCCTAACCGTAACACTAACCAGAACTCTAACCTTAACCATAACCCTAAACCTAAACTTAACCCTAACCCTAACCCGAACACGAAACTTAACCCTATATCTAATACTAACCCTAACAATAACCATAACACTAAACCGAACCCTAAGCCTAAACCAAACCCTAACACCTACCCTAACAGTAACATAACACTCACCCTAATCCTAACCCTGAACATAACAAAAACCCTAACCCTAACACTAACCCTAACCCTAATCCTAACCCTAACCCAAATCCTAACATTGCGCAAGAGCAGTAAAACAAAATGTATAGCAATGCAGCTTATTGAGTATTCCACAGAAAGCAATGCTCTAGCTGCTCTTTTGAAATGCAGACAACTCCACATTCAGAGAGAACGTCAGCACTGAAGCAATTTTCAGCTAGCCTTGAAATACAAGGCTCTGACACCAGCTACAGCACTAAGTACATGTTAGTTATAGCAACGAAACTCAGCATGTGAAAATGCTTCTTCACAACACTACTCGGGCAGAGTGGATCTTCTGTGAGACCAATTCATTTCAGGACACTGACTTCACACACCTTTGTGATTACACAAATCTATCTAAATAACCACGTTTTCTTACAGTGTGCATAATGTTTTGCATTAGGGTTAGGGTTACGGTTAGGATTACTGTTAGGGTTAGTGTTAAGTTTAGGGCAAGAGTTAGGTTTAGGTTTAGGGTTCTTGTTTGGTTTTGGTTTAGAGTACCACTAGTTTTAGGGCTAGGGTTAGGTTTAGGGTTAGGATTAAGCGTAGTGTTAGGGTTAGGGTTCGTGTTAATTTAGGGTTAGGGTTATTGTTTGTATTAGGTTTAGTGTTAGATACAGGGTTAGGGTTAGGGCTCGGGTAAGGGTTAGTATTAGTATTAGTGTTAGGGTTAGTGTTATGTTTAGGGATTGGTGTTATGTTTAGGGTTAGAGTTAGTGTTTGGCTTAGCGTTAGGCTTAGGGTTACTGTTATGTTAGGATTAGTGTTAAGGTTAGTGTTATGTTTAGGTTTAGTTTTAGTGTTAGGGTTAGTGTTATGTTTAGGGTTAGGGTAGGGTTGGTGTTAGTTTTGGGTTAGGCTTCTGATTATTGTTAGTGTCCTTGTTAGTGTTAATGCGAGGTTTATGGTTAGGTTAAAGTTTGGGGTCATGCTTAGCGTTAATGTTAGGGTTAGAGTTATGGTTATGGTTAAGGTTAGTGTTATGGTTAGGGTTGGGTTTATTGTTAGTTTTAGGGTTATTGTTAGGTTTGTGTTTAGGTTTCGGGTTAGGTTTAGTGTTAGGTTTAGAGTTAGGTTTAGGGTTAGAGTTAGGCTTACAGTTAGGGTTCATTTTTGGCTTAGGATTAGGGTTATGGTTTGCATAGGTTAGTTTTATGGTTAGGTTTAGAGTTAGGGTTTTATTTGGTTTATGGTTAAATTTACGTTTATTGTTAGTGTTATGTTTATGGTTAGGGTTAGGTTTAGGGTTTGTGTTAGCTTTAGTGTTAGGGTTTTTTGTAGGGTTAGGGTTAGTGTTAGAGTTGAATTATGGTTAGGTTTAGGGTTAATGTTATGTTTAGCTTTAAGTTTAAGGTTAGGATTTGGGTTAGTTTTAGTTTAATGTTAGTTTTATGGTTATTGTTAGGGTTAGTGTTAAATGTTTGGTTTAGTGTTCATGTTGGGGTAGGGGTTTGGATTAGTGTTATTGTTAGGGTTTGTGTTAGGTTTAGGGATTGGTTCAGGGTTAGGTCTATGGTTAAGGTTTGGCCTAGGGTTAGGCTTAGGGTTAGTGTTATCTTTAGTGTTAGAGTAAGGGTAGGTTTTAGGGTTAGGGTTAGTTTTCGTGTTAGTGTTAGTGTTAAGTTTAGGGTCCGGTTTAGGGTTAGGATTAGGGATCGGGTAGTTTTAATTTAGGGTTAGGATTAGGATATGTGTTAATGTTTGCATGAAGCCTAGAAATAGAGTTAGTGTTTCGATTATTGTTAGTGTTAGGGCTGGTGTTAGTTATAGGGTTAGGGATTGTGTTCAGGTAAGGGTTAGGATTAATGTTTGTGCTATGGTTAGTGTTAGGTTTACAGTTTGGTATAGGGTTAGAGGTAGGGTTAGAGTTTTTGTTAGGGTTAGGCTTAAGGTTAATGTTAGGTTTAGGATTAGTTTTAGGGTTATTGTTAGTTTTAAGTTTAATGTTTGTCTTAGGGTTAGGGCTTGGATTAGTGTTTATGTTAGTGTTAGGCTTAGGGTTAGCGTTTGGAATACGGTTAGTGTTAGGGTTAGTTTTAGTCTTATGTTTAGTGGTAAGTTTAGGTTTAGTGTTTGGGTTAGACTTAGTGTTAGGGTTAGTGTTAGTGTTAGGGTTAGATGGTGTTTGGGTTATGGATTGGGTTAGGGTTAAGGTTAGGGTTAGTATTACAGTAGGGTTAGGTTTAGGCTTAGTGTTATGTTTAGGGTTAGTGTTAGTGTTAGGTGTTAGTGTTGGGTTGGACTTAGGGTTAGGGTTATGGTTAGGGGTAGTGTTAGGGTTAGAGGTATGGTTATAGTTAACGTTATGGTTAGCATTCGTGTTTGTGTTTGGATTAGGGTTAAGGTTAGTGTTAGGGTTACATTTAGTGTTAGGGTTAGGTTTAGTGTTATGGTTAGGGTTAGTGTTATGCTTAGGGTTAGGGTTAGGTTTAGTGTTAGTGTTAGGGTTAGGTTATGTTTGTGTTATGGTTAGGGTAGTGTTATGCTTAGGGTTATGGTTAGGTTTAATGTTATGGTTAGCGTTAGGGTTAGGTCTAGTGTTACGGTTAGGGTTAGTCTTATGCTTATTGTTAGGATTAGGTTAGGTTTTAGGGTTTGGGTTAGACCTATGGTTAGGGTTAAGTTAGGGTTCGGATTCAGGTTAGTGGTAGTGTTAGTTTTAGTGTAAGGTTTAATTTTAGGGTTTTAGTTACCATCAGGTTAAGAGTTAGGTTCGCGGTTAAGATTAGGGTTACAGGTTTTGGTTAGGGATAGGCTTAGGTTTAGGGTTAAGTTTAGGGTTTGGTTTAGTGTTATGGTAATGTTTAATGTTAGTGTTAGGTTTTGGTAAAGTTTTAGTGTTATGTTGAGTGTTATGTTTAGGGTTAGCGTTAGCGTAGGTGTTAGGTTTTGGGTTAGGCTTATGGTTAATGTTAGTGTTCGGGTTAGTGTTAATGTTAGGTTTAGGGTTAGGGTTAGGATTAGTGTTAATGTTAGAATTAGGCTTAGGGTAAGTGTTAGGTTTAGGATTAGGTTAGGGTTAGTGTTATTGTTTTTGTTAGGGTTAGAGCTATGGTTAGGGTTTTAGTTAGGGTTATGTTTAATATTCGTGTTTTGGTTAGGATTAGGATTAAGGTTTGGATTAGGTTATGTTTACTGTTAGTGTTAGAGTTGTGTTAGTGTTAGGGTTAGGTTTAGTGTAGGGTTAGGGTTAGTGTTATATTTAGGGGGAGGTTAGGTGCTATGGTTTTGTAGACTTATGGTTAGAGTTAAGTATAGGGTTCAATTCTGGGTTAGTGTTAGTGTTAGGTTTTGGGTTAGAGTTAAGGTTAGTATTAGGATTAGTGTTATGTTTAGGGTTAGTGTTAGTGTTAGAGTTAGGGTTAGGTTTAGGTTTTAGTTTAGGATTAGGTTTAGGTTTAGGGTTAGTGTTATGTTTAGTGTTCGGGTTAGGGTTAGTGTTAGGTTTAAGGTTAGGTTTCGTTTTACAGTTCAGGTTAATGTTAGTGTTAAGTTTAGTGTTATGGTTCTTGTTAGCTTTAGTGTTAGATAGAGGGTTAGGGTTCGTTTTTATGTTATGGTTAAAATTAGGGTTAGGTTTAGCGTTAGATATAGGTTAGGGTTTGAGTCAGGGTTAGGGTTAGGGTTAAAGTTAGGCTTAGGGTAAGGGTTAGGTTTTGAGCTAGGTTAGGGTTAGGGTTAGGGTTCGTGTTAGTGTTTCTGTTAGGTTTAGTGTTATGTTTAGGGTATGGTTTAGGTTTAGGTTTAGGTTTAGGATTAGTTTTAGGTTTAGAGTTAGTGTTAGGGTTAGTGTTAGTGTTGGGTTAGTTTTATGGTTAGGTTTAGAGTTAGGGTTACATGTAGGTTTAGGTTTACTATTTATTTTATGGTTAGGTTTAGATTTAGGGTTACATGTAGGTTTAGGTTTACTATTTATTTTATGGTTATGCTTATTTTTAGGTTAAGGTTAATTTTAGGTTTAGGGTTATGTTTAGGGTTAGGGTTAGCACAGGTGTTAGATTTTGGCTTAGGCTTAGGGTTAGAGTTAGTGTTAGCATTAGGTTTAGGGTTCGGTTTAAGGTTAGGGTTAGGTTTAGGATTAGTGTTTGGGTTAGAGTTAGGCTTTGGTAAGGTTTAGGTTTAGGGTTATATTAGGGTTATGGTTAGGGTTATGGTTGGTGTTGGTGTTAGGTTTAGTGTTATTGTATGTGTTAGGGTTAATGTCATGTCTATGGTTCAGTTCAGATTTTGCATTAATGTTAGGGATAGTGTTAGATTTAGTGTTAATTTAGAGTTAGGGTTAGGGTAAATGCTGGGTTTTTTTAGGCTTTTGGATAGGATTAGTTTTCGTTTTAATGTAGGTATTATGGCTAGTGTTATGGTTATTGTTATGGTTAGTGTTAGATATAAGATTATGGTTCGCGTTTGGGTAAGGGTTAGGATTAGTGTTAGGGTTAGGGTTAGTGTTAGGGTTTGGTTTAAGGTAAGGGCTAGGGTTCAAGTTTGGTTTAGGTTTAGGCTTAGGGTTAGTGTTATGTTTAGGATTATTGTAATAGTTATTTTATTGTTATATTTATGGTTATAATTAGGGTTAGGGTTAGAGTTAGAGATAGGGTTGTATTATGTTTAGGGTTAGGGTAATGGTAGGCGTTAGGGTTTGGTTAGGCCTAGGGTTATTTTTTGTCCGGGTTTGGGTTAGTGTTAGGTTTAAGGTTTGGTTTAGTTTTAGGGTTAGGGTTATGGTTCATTTTATGTTTGGTGTTAGGGTATGAGTTAGGCTTTGGGTTAGGATTTGGGTTAGTGTTAGTGTTATGGTTAGTGTTAGGTTTAGGCTAGGTTTAGGGTTCGGTTTAGTGTTAAGGTAGATATACGGTTAGGGTTACAGTTAGGGTTACTGTTAGGGTTCTTTTTTGGGTAGGATTACGGTTAGGGTTTGGGTTAGGTTAGGGTTAAGGTTAGTGTTAGTTTTGAGTTAGCGTTAGGGTTAGGTTTAGTGTTTGGGTTAATGTTAGTGTTATGTTTGGGGTTTTTAGTGTTAGCATTAGGATAGGTTTGTGGTTAGCGTTACAGTTTGGATTAATGTTAGTGTTAGGGTTAGTGCTATGGTTCTCGTTAGGGTTAGTGTTCCATATAAGGTTATGTTTGGGTTTAGTGTTCGTGTTAGGTTTAGTGTTATGTTTAGGGAAAGGGTTAGGTTTTAGGTTAGGATTAGTGTTAGGGTTAGTCTTATATTTAGGGTTAGAGTTAGGGTAGGTTTTAGGGTTTGGGTTAGGCTTAGGGTTAGGGTATGTGTTATTGTTAGGGTTAACTTTAGGATTATTGTTCGGTTAAATTTAGTGTTAGGATTAGGGTTCAGATTAGTGTTAGGGTTAGAATTAGGGTTAGGATTAGGTTTTGGTATAGGGTTAGGGTTATGGTTAGTCTTAGAGTTTGATTTTTGTTTAATATTTAGGTTAGGGTTCTGTTTAGGGTTAGTGTTAGGTTTATTTTAATGTTTGGGTAGAGTTACGCTTCGGGTTAGGGTTTGGGTTGCAATTATGGTTAGTGTTTGGGTTAAAATTGTGTTTATGATTAGGGTTAGTGTTTTTGTTTTTGTCAGGGTTAGGGTTAATGTTAGGGTTTGGCTTAGTGTTAGCGTTAGTGTTTTTGTTATTGTTAGGGTAAGGGTTAGTGTTATGTTTAGGGTTAGGGTAATGGTTAGCATGGTTCGGGTTAAGTTTAGGGTTATGTTTAGTGTTATATTTATGGTTAGGGTTAGAGTAGGTGTTATGTTTTGTGTTAGGCTTATGATTAGGGTTAGTGCTTGGTGTAGTGTTAGTGTTAGTGTTAGTATTATTGTTATGGTTAGTGTTATATATAGGTTTTGCGTTCCTGTTCGGGTAAGGGTTAAGGTTTTTGCTTGTGTTAGGGTTAGATTTAGGGTTTGGTTTAGGGTTAGGCTTAGGTAAGGGCTAGTGTTAGTGTTAATGTTATTGTTTGGGTTAGTGTTCGGGTTAGGGTTATGGTTAGTGTTTAATTAGGGTTAGATTTAGGCTTCATGTTAGGGTTAGTGTGCGGATTAATGTTAGTGTTAGGTTTATGCTTCAGTTTAAGGTTTGGATTAGCGTTAGGGTTAGGGTTGGTTATAGGGTTAGTGTTAGAGTTATGGTTAGGGTTAGGATTAGGGTCAGGATTAGAGTTTTGGTTAGTGTTAGTGTTCTTTTTCGTTTTAGGGTTAGTTTTACTCTTAGGGTTAGGATTAGCCTTAAGTTTAGTGTTAGGTTTCGGGTTAGTGTTAGTTTTAGGGTTATGGTAAAGTTATTGTTAGGTTTAGGGTTAAGGTTAGGTTAATATTAGTGTTAGGGTTAGAGTTAGTGTTAAATTTAGGGTTAGTGTTAGGGATTAGGGTGGTGTTTGGTTTAGGGTTAGGGCTAGTGTTTGTGTTACAGTTTACGTTCGTGTTAGGGTTAGAGTTCATTTAAGGGTTAGGTTTATTTTAGTGTCAGACTGAGGGTTTCTCTATGGTTTGGGTTAGGGTTAGGGTTCTGGTAATGTTAGTGTTTTGTTACGTTTAGGGTTATTGTTAGGTTTAGGTTTTGGGTTAAGTTTAGAGTTAGCTGTGGGTTAGGATTAGGGTTAGTGTCAGGGTCAGGATTAGGGTTAGGTTTAGATTTACAGTTAGTTTTAGGGTGCTGGTTTATATTAGGGTTAGCTTACAGTTTGCTTTATTGTTAGACTTAGGGTTAGTGTTAGGGTTTGTGTTTGTGTTAGGGTAAGTGTTAGTGTTTGGGTTAGATTTAGTTTTAAATTTAGGGTTGAGGTTTTTGTTCAGGTTGGTGTTAGTGTTAGGGTTATTGTTATTGTTATGGTTTGTGTTACTGTTTGTTTTAGGGTTAGGGTTATGTTTAGGGTTAGGGTTCTGGTTCGGGTTCATGTTCGAGTTAGGGTTAGGGTTAGTGTTAGTGCTAGGTTTAAGGTTAATCTTAGGATTAGTGTTAGATTTAGTGTTAGGTTTAGCAATTGGTGGTAGTCTCAATTTAGGGCTAGAGCTTATTGAGTATTGCATACAAAATAATGCTCTCGCTGCTCCTTTGAAATGCTGACAACTCCAGGTTCAGAGAGAACATGAGAGCCAAAGCAATTTTCCGCTAGCCCTGAAATATAAGGGTCTGGCAGCAGCTAAAGCACTAAGTCCATGTTTGTTATAGGAAAGAGAATTAGCATGTGAGAATGCTTCAGCTCAACATGAATGGGTAGAGTGGTTCTTGTGTGAGTCCAACTCCATTCAGGACACTGAGAAAACACACCTTCACAAATGCATAACCTGCTTCAAATGAATCCCAATTTTGTCACATTGTGCACAAATAGCATTAAAACACAATGAATAGAAATGAAGCTTAATGAGTATTCCATGGAAAGCAATGCTCTAGCTGCTCCTTTGAAATGCAGAGAAATCCACGTTCAGAGAGAACATGAGTACCCATGCAATTTTCAGCTAGCGTTGAAATACAAGGCTCTGTCACCAGCTACAGCACTAAGTACATGTTAGTTATAGGAACGAAAATCAGCATGCAAGAATGCTTCTACTCAACATTAATGGGACAGAGTGGTTCTTGTGTGAGAAAACTCCATTCAGGACACTGATTTCACACACCTTCATGATTACTGAAAACTGTTTATGTAATCATGTTTTCTGACAGTGTGTGTAATTCGTTTGCGTTAGGGTTAGGTTTAGGGTTAGGTTTTGAATTAGTGTTAAGCTTAGGGTTAGGGTTATGTTTAAGCTTAGTGTTAGAGTTAATGTTAGCGTTAAGGTAAGCGTTCGGGGTAGTGCTATGGTTATGGTTAAGGCTACACTTAGGTTTAGTGTTAGGGTTAGTGCTAGGCTTAGGGGTTTTGTTAGGTTTAGGGTTTGTGTTAGATTTAGGGTTCCTGTTAGAGTAGCATAAAGTGTTAGGGTTAGACCTAGGGTCAATGTCAGGATTAGTGTTAGGGTTAAAATTAGGGTTAGGTTTAGGGTTCTGCTTGGTGTTAGGGTTAAGGCGGGGTTAGGAATTGGGTTAGGTTTAGGGTTAGTGTTTGGGCTTGAGATAGTTTTGGATCTGGGTTAGGGTTGGGGTTACTGTTTGGGCTCCTTGGGCAATGAGAAGTGACCAATAGTGTTTCGCGGAGTTCTGCTTGAAAAGTTGATGGTATGTGAAGGTAATTAGGCAAATGCAGTCATTTTTGGCACTTCAAGACATGTGCTGGCCATTTTCTAAAGAAGCCTTTCAGAAACAAAATCTGTTTCCAATGAATCAAATAACTTTCAGGCATTTGTGCAGTCAGAGCACTTGTTTTCATGTTTGCACAAAATGGCATGGGCGCCAAACTATTCTCTCGATGTGGAGTTATTGGTCCAAGCAGTATTGGTATTTTATTGGTGTTCAAAATACTTGATTTCATCATCCTGGACTCCATGGGCATTGGACAAGAAGTGACCAATCAGGGATTCCCTGAGATCTACTAAAAAATATTATGGTATGTGAAGTAAAAAAGCCAAAGGGAATCATTTGGCACTGGAAGAACTGTGCTACCCTTTCAAATGTTGTCATTAACCAACACACTCAGTTGAACAGGTATCACATAAGGGTTCAGACATATGTGATGCCATGGTCTGATAATGGCTTGGGCTCTGAACTTCTCTCTGGATGTGGAGTTGTTAGCGCTTGGACTGTGGATTTACATCACTGTTTTGTGTGGGTGTTCAACATGCTTGATTTCATCATCCTAGGCTCAATGCGCATGGGACGAGTGGTGACCAAACAGGGTTTCCCGAAGATCTGTTTGAAAAGCTGATGGTATGTGAAGTGAATGAGCAATGAATATGCATGTTTTACTGGAATACCTGTGCTGCCCGGTTTGAATGTTGCCATTCAGCAACAGACTCTATTAACCAGGATTCACATACACTTTTAGGCACACATGTTTTCAGAACATTTGTTTCCCTTTGTTAACTGAAAATGGTTTGGATGCTGAAATTCTCTCTCGATGTGGGTTTGTTAACACCTGGAGTGAGGATCTACATCCTTGTTTTTGTGTGGGTGCTCAGCATGCTTGATATTATTATCCTGGGCTCCATGGGCAATGGACGAGAAGTGACCAAAAGGATTTCCAGGAGATCTGCTTGTAAAGCTGATGATATGTGCGGTGAATGAGCAATATAAAATTATTTTTCACTGGAAGACCTGCGTTTTCTCATTCAAAAGTTGCCAGGCACTTGTGCTGCCAGAGCACTTGTTTTCATGTTACCTGAAAATGGCTTTAGCATTGAGCTTGTCTCTGGATGTGGAGTTGTCCATCACTGGAGTGATTATCTACATCCTGATATTTTATGGGACCTAAACATGAATGATTTCCTCATTCTGGACTCCATGTGAGTCTCCAGTGAGAATACAGGGTTTTGCGCAGATCTCCACAAAATATGATATGAAAAAGTAATGAGCCAAGGTGAACAGTTTTGGCACTGGAAGATCTGTGCTGTCCATTTTGAACATTGCCCTTCACCAACAAAATCAGTTTCTCAGGTATCACATACAGTTTCAGGCATATGTGCTGCCAGAGCACTTGTTTTTCCATGGAAGCTGAAAAAGGCTTGGGCGCTGAACGTATCTCTTGATGGGATATTGTTAGCACCTGGAGGGACAATCTACATCCTTCTTTTTAGTGAGGGCTCAACCTGCTTGATTTCATCCGTCTTGATTTGCACCCTTCTTTGTGGGTGCTCCATGGGCATTGGACAAGAAGTGACCAAAGAGGGTTTCCCGGAAATCTGCTCAAAAAGCTGATGTCATGTGCAGTTAATTAGCCAGGGGGAGTCTTTTGGGCAGTGGAAGACTTGTGCTGCCCATTTCAAATGTTGCCATCCACCAACATACTCAGTTTCCCCGGGACCACATACATTTTCAGTCATATGTGCTGCTAGATCTGTTGTTATCCATTGTAGCTGAAAATGTCTTGGGCGTGGAACTTATCTTGGGATATGGAGGTGTTAGCGCCTGGGGAGAGAGGATCTACATCCTTGTTAATGTGGATGCTCAACATGCTTGCTTTCATCATCCTTTCCTCCTTGGGCATTAGACGAGAGGTGACCAAACTCCTCAGCATCCATTTTTACCTAGAGAATGATCATTTGCTGCTCATCTGTGATAGGGACAGGCGATCAATCTCTGGCTCCTTCAAGATGAGTAAGGGGCCATATTAAGGGCCACAGCAGCCAGGTATTCCCCAGGAGATGCATCTAGTTGTACTTGGTAGAAGGTAGAAAAATAACAGCTATAATCTCTGCTGAGCTATCATGTTTTTTGTGTTTAAACTAAATCAGATTGGTAAAGGAACAGTGAAAATATTAACATTCTAACAGCCGAGTACAAATTTAATATCAAACTTTCTATATAAGCACTTCTGGTGTAGCATTAACATTTGATGAAATTTTGGGGAGAATCTCAAGTTACAATTTAAATCTTGCCATTTATATAATTCAAAAGTGTGATTTTACAAATTTCTATGCATTTAAGATAATCAAAACAGTCTTATAACTCTACCAAATCATAGAAAAGTGTTAGACAGGTGAGCAGGGAAACCTCCAACAACTTAGTGAGTGAGGAAGAATTTAACTCTATATCCTAACCTAGTAAAGTCCAGAAAAAGCAAATAGGGAGTCCAACCAGTAAGTATCGGCTGAGTGATTATAGGTTACTTGGCCTTTGCTCTGACCCAAATGTTCTATATCCATATCTCTCTCTGTCTATCTGAAAAGACAACTAGAATTCCTGATCAGTAAGGTACAAGTTGAGTGATTATCAGTTAGCTGAGCTTTATTAGTCTCTAGTACCTAAAATAATTTTGGGGCTCACAAGCAACCCTGATGGTCGGTGTAAGAGAGGGCTGGGAGCCAAGGCTGGAGCTAGGATAAGAACTAGAGAGAGCTCCTCCTCCGAGTCCAGTTGTCTCTGAGTGCCACCTGGGGGTCCTGGCCGAAGTCCTGATATCACCAGACCCTATGACGAGGGTACTGTGCTGCTTCAATCCAGTGTGGGATATTCAATAGGAAAGGACTGACCTCAGAGTTCTTGGCCTCCAAGGGCACTCACCTATTTTGTGATGTCCTTGGCAGTCAGAATAAGGTTCTCAATGTCCTCAATGAGGCAGATATCCACTGCTCCTGAAGTGAAAGTACATGGGAGACCTCTGGGGGTCTCCAGGACCAGAATAGAGAGCTTCTCTTGTCCTCCTTCTCTGCTTTAGATCCCTTCCTGCTCTGTACACACAACCTCCTTTAGGAGCATGTCAGAGTCGTCCTTGGATGCCACCACAAATTAACATGGCTTTTCTAATGTCTAAGGCAGTTAAGAATTTATTATCTATGAATAATAATTTACACTTTAAGTCTTCCTCAAACATCCTAAGGTGAAATATCCTGACCTGTAGGGGTACAAGAGGAATATTAAACAAATTTAGTTTTCAGTTCTTAGAGGCAGTTCCTCTGGGGGTTCCATCTTCTCCAGGGGCAGCATTGCGTTGAAGGAAGTTGTTGCACTTCCAAAGTCAGATGAACCATAGGGATCCACAGTTTTGAGGATGTATCAGGAAATTCTAGGGACAAGAGCATAACGTTCCCCATAGATTATTAGCATTCCACAGTATCAGTTGTATTATCACATAAATCATGATGTCAGGGACAGTTGTGCTTGATGCACCAATCTCCTAGAACCCCCATGTCTTCTGGTGTTGGGAAGGTATGTCATCCTCCTCCTCCAATGTTTCCTTGATGGTGATGGATCTTTCAGGATGAGGTCATGAAGCTGTCTTACTGCAGGCACTTCCTCTAGTGAATGGAATCCGAGTAGGCATCCACACAGGCTGCAGCTCAGTTTCTGGGAAAATAAGCAAACCCTCTTCCCACAGTTAGCAAGGGGTCAGGACCTCTCCACTTGTAGGTTGCTGGGTCCCTCCATGGAATCAAAGACATCTGTGTTAGGCCTGCAAACGGCCTGCTGGTGCTCTCCAGAAGGCAAAATATGAAGAAAATTTAAGGTGAATAAGACCAAATTAATGCACTCACAGGGGTAGCATATTCCCCCCTTTGCATTTAAAACCTACTATTGTTGGACAAGTTAAATTAGATTAATAACAGTTTAAAATCATGTAGATAATTTTACAATTCTATCAGAAACCTGTGCTGAGTGGCTGCAGGTTGCCATAGTCCCAAGGCAACCTGCTCTTGTTGATAAACAAACAGCAACACACGATAACAATTTTAAACAACTTTTACAAAAGACAAAATGTTAAGACACACACTTTTGGAGAGTTAAAATATTATTCTCAACCAAGCTTAGTAGTAGTGTTCACCAGAAACCTGTAAGTGAAATGATACTAAATCAATAGTCTTGAACCAAGAAACTCAGAGAAAAACATTGATCACTGCTATGAAATCCCTCCATCAATCTAAAAATGCAAATTTCAGTTTTCCCAGTAATATAGCCATCCTAAGAATACATAGTTAACAACCAGATACAACTTTAGAGTTAAATCATTTAAAGCATGTAAACTAAAATTTAAACCTTCACAATTCATGGAAGCATACAATATTTTGACACAATAAAATTTTACTCCATTTTGCATTTGGCAAGAATCTTAATATAATTCAACAGCCTGGTCAACTGTCTCCATAAAATAGGAGATAGATCCGTTGGCATTCTTGAGGCCTCGTAAGAATACCAAGGGAAGCCCTAGGATTTGAAACTTTTGAATACTTAAATGCTTTTTTAAAGGTAGCTGAAAATATCTGAAAGATTTGTTGTTGAAGTTAGCATGGCACTTTATACATTACAATTGGTTATTGATGTGAGAACATCACTCAAATATCTTTAAAACAAATACAAAACCTTGACACATTAAAGGCAGTGAGAGATATAGTAACTAGTCAAAAACACAAGAATTACATTAATATATGCACTTTGTAGACAATGAATATCACATTATTTTAATTTATACCTTGAAATAATCTAACAGTGCGTTAAATTCTATATCAAAATTACGATAAAATTTCACCTTATTTTTAAAATGTCACACCCAAAAAACCCTTAAGATTACAAAAAAAAAGTCTAGTATTTTCTTTGAATTCCAAGTTCCCAAAAGTTGCAATGGATATGCAGATGAAATCAGTTAGCTAAACATTTATCACAACAAAAGACCTTGAAATTGGTCATTTTGTGAAATCTAGCCATTGAACTGAAGGCCTGTATCCCAGTTTTCTTGTATTCCAGTGTCCTCAGCATTATAAAATATTCCAAGAGACATGCAGTTACAACCTGGGTACATTAACGCAAAAACAGCAAACTTTCACCTTACAATGATATAATGCCGTCACCCAAATACTCCTTAAAGCAAGAACATCACTTTGTTAATTTTAAAAATAATAACTTAATGAGACAGAGAACATAACTTAATATAAAAACTTGTACTTAAAAATGAGCATACATGATTAAGCATCTGCCATCGCAATCAAATTTAGATTTACATTCTTTTTCCCAGTGCCGGCCTCTTTGGCACTTAGGACATATTTCTGGGGAGTGACTGTTAGAGGTATCAGTATGGTATCTTTGAGTTGTAGGAAGCATCCAGCAATTTTTTTTCTCAGGTGTTCTGGCTTGCCACAGTTAAAACATTTAGCATTCATTTGTTTTTGAATGCAAAAGTTTCAAGTGCTGCTAGGCGGGCACTGTGTTTAAATGTGCCTATGTTGCCACAGGCTTTCAGGTAACCCAGAAGAACCTCTTTTTCTTCTATAGGGTGAATGACAGCCTGGCAGTCTTCATTCACATTCTAACAAGCTAGTCGCTTTAATAACAATTTCCTAGTGCCTTCTCCTCTAACTTGCTTTTCTATGGAGTCTGTCAAGCATCTTACAAAATCAGCATATGATTGTCTGGCTCCTTGAATGACTTTTGTATAACTGCCTGCAAATTGAGACCCGCTTCAATTTTCTCCCATGCCCACATTTCTACGTCTCATATATGAATGAACGCAACTTGAGGTAGCAGTTTTTGCTGCTCTGTAGTAACCCACTGTCCATCTCCGACTAACATAAGCCAAATGACCCACTCCAGGGAGTTGCCAACTTGATGCTCCTAATGATAGCAATTTTTTCTTAGCCATATCGCTTCTCCACATTTTCCATTGTAAATATTGAGAAGAAGAAAGTCCTATTTTTGCTGTTACTTCAAAATCATAAGGAATCCAGTTTGCTTCCTGTCTCCAGCCATTTAAATATTCCCACACATATGAAGAAGTAGGTCCGTAGGACACACAAGATTTTTTAAAAGCTGTGATAGCATTGATATCTAGGCTTTCATAGATAGATTGATTGTTTTCTTGACTAAGTATGACTGGAAAAAGCAATCGGCATTCATGAGGTCTCTGGGGAACTGCAGACAGTTGATAACGTCTTTGATTGTATTTAAGAGAAAGCATGGGCTGTTATTTAACTGTTCCTTTATACATCCTCATTTACCTCACTAGAGGAATTCTGTGGTTTAACACTACAAATTTTCTTCTTTTTCTTAGTTCTCATTTCATTTTTTTTAATTTTTATAATTATTTTTATTATTTTTTAATTGGAAAGGCAGATATACAGAGAGGAGAGAAAGAGAGGAACATCTTCCGTCCTATAATTACTTCCCAAGTGAGAACAACTGTCGATGCTATGCCAATCCAAAGCCAGGAGCAAATACTGCTCAATGAAATGCAAACCTGTGTTAACTGAAATTCTAAGGTCACAGTGGCTTCCTACAAGGATTTCCTGGAGATCTGCTTGAAAAGCTGATGGTATGTGAAGTTCATGAGCCAAGTGGAGTCGTTTTGGCAGTGGAAGACAACGCTGCTCCTTTCGAATGTTTCCATTCATAAACAAAATCACTTGCCCAGGGATCACAGAAAATTTAAGGTACATGTGCCGCCAGACCAATTGTTTACCATGGTAACTGAAAATGGCTTGGGCTTCTCTCTGGATGTGGAGTTGTTAGTGCGTGCAGGGATTAACTACATCGTTGTTTTGTATGGGTGCTCAACATGCTTGATTTCATCATCTTGGGCTCCATGGGCATTGGACGAGAAGTGAAAAAAGATGGTTTCCCATAGATCTGCTGGAAAAGCTTATGGCATGCAAAGTGAATGAGCCAGATAGAGTCATTTCATTGCTGTAATTCCTGTGGTGCCACTTATGCATGTTGCAATTCATAAATAGGCTCAGTTCCCCAGGGACCACATACACTTTCAGGCATATGTGCTTCCAGAGCACTTTCTCTCCATTGTAGCAAAAAATGAATTGGGCACTGAAAGTTTCTCTGAATATGGAGTTTTTAGCGCCTGGAGTGAGGATGTACGTGTAGATGCTCAATATGCTTAAATTCATCATCCTGGGCTCCACGTGCATTGATGTGAAATCACTAAATTGTTTTTCCTGAGGTTCTACTGGAAATGCTGATGGTATGTGAAGTTAATGAGGAAAGTATAGGTATTTTCCAGCAGAAGAACAGTGCTGCCAATTTTGAATGTTGCCATTCACCAACAAACGCAACTCCTCTGGAGTCACATACACTTTTATGCATATGTGCTGCCAGAGCAAATGTTCCCCATAGTACCTAAAAATGGCTGTTACGCTGAACTTGTCTATGAATGTGGAGTTGTTTGCACCTAAAGTGAGTATCTACATCTTGGTATTTTATTTTTGCTCAACATTTTTGATTGCATCATCCTTGGCTCCATGGTTATTGAACGAAATTTGACCAAATTGTTTTTCCTGGAGTACTTCTCGAAAGCTGATGTTATGTGAAGTTAATGAGCCATGTGGAGTTGTTTTGGCACTTGAACACCAGCGCTGCCCTTTCGAATATTGCCATTCACCAAGTGACTCTGTTAACCAGGGATCACATAAATTTTCAGATATATGTGCAGTCAGAGCAGTGGTTTCCCATGGTAGCTGAAAATGGCTTGGGTGCTGAACTTATCGTTGGATGTGCTGTTGTTAGCGCCTGGAATGAAGATCTTCATCCTTGCTTTTTGTGGGTGCACAACATGTTTTATTTCATCATCATGGGCTCCATGTGCATTTGGACGACAATTGAAAAAAAGCAGTTTTTCAAGGTTATCTGCTCGAAAAGCTGATGTTATGTGAATTTAATGAGCTATGTGGAGTTGTTCTGACATTGGAAGGGCTGTGCTGCCCTTTCCGAATATTGCCATTCACCAGCACACTCATGTAACAATGAATCACATACACTTGCAGATATATGTGCTGCTAGAGAGATTGTTGTCCATGGCAGCTGAAAATGGAATAGTGACTGAGCTTGTCTCTGTATGTTGAGTTGTTAGCGACTGGATTGGACATCTACATACTTGTTTTATGTGGGTGCTCAACATGCTTGATTTCATCATTGTGGGCATTAGATGACAATTGACCAAGAAGGATTTCTTGGAGATGTGCACGAAAAGCTGATGGTTTGTGAAGTGAAATAGCCAAGTGGAGTCGTTTTGGCACTGGAAGACTTGTGTTGCCCGTTTTAATGTGGCCATTCACCAACACACTCAGTTCCCCAGGGAACACATATACTTTTAGGCATATGTGCTGTCATAGCTCTGGTTTTTCATGTTTGCAGAAAATGGCTTGGGTGCTGAACTACTTTCTGGAAGTGGAGTTAGTAGACCCTGCAGTGAGTATTGACATCATGGTATATCACAGGTGCTCAACATATTTGATTTCATCATCCTGGGCTCCATGTGCATTGGACCAGAAGTGACGAAACAGGATTTCCCAGAGTTCTGGTGAAAAAGTTGATGGTATGTGAACTGAATGAGTTAAGTGGAGTCATTTTGGTACTGGAATATCTGTGATGCCCTTTTGGAATATTGCCACTCACCACAATACTCTCTTTCCCAGGGATCCCATACAGTCTCAGGCATATGTGCTGCCAGATCACTTGTTTCCCATGGTATCTGAAAATGGCTCCGGCGCTGAACTTCTCTCTGCATGTGGAGTTGTTAGTCACTGCAGTGATTTTCTACATCCTGGTATTTTCTGGGTCCTCAACATGAATGATTCCATCATCCTGGTCACCATGTTTATTGGTTGAGAATTGACAAATAGGGTTTCCTGATATCTGCTATAATGCTAAAGTGTATTTGATGTTTAATAGGACAAATAGAGTCATTTTGGTACTTCAAGACCTGTTCTGCCCTTTCGAATATTGCTATTCACCAACACATTCAGTTCCCAGGGGATCACATACACTTTCAGGCATAAGTG
Organism: Ochotona curzoniae; assembly: GCF_017591425.1. Taxonomy (NCBI): domain Eukaryota; kingdom Metazoa; phylum Chordata; class Mammalia; order Lagomorpha; family Ochotonidae; genus Ochotona; species Ochotona curzoniae. The sequence goes on along the minus strand of NW_024465540.1, from coordinate 674,804 downwards.
TTGCCAGAGCACTGGTATCCCATGGTAGGTGTAAATGGCTTTGGTGATGACCTTCTTTCTGTATGTGGAGTTGTTAGCGCCTGGAGTGAAGATCTACTTCCTTGTTTTGTTTGGGTTCTCAGCATGCTTAATTTCACCATTCTGTGATTCATGAGCATTAGATGAGAAGTGAACCGTGTTTCTCGGAGACCTACTCACAAAGCTGATGGTATGTGAAGTGAACGAGCAAAGAAATGGCAATTTCCCTGGAAGACCAGTGCTGTGCCTTTCAATTATTGCCCTTTACCAACACACTCAGTTCCACCGGAATCACATACTCTTTCAGGCATATGTACTCTCAGAAAACTTGTTTTTCAAGGTAGCAGAACATGGCTTGATTGCTTAACTTCTCTCTTAATGTGGAGTTGTTAGCGCCTGGAGAGAGGATTTGCATCCTGTTGTTTTATAGGTGCTCAACATGCTTTATTTCATCATCCTAGGCTAAATGGGCATTGGACGAGAGGTAACCAACACGATTTCAGGGAGATTTGCTCAAAAATCTGATGTTATGTGAAGTGAATGAGCAAAGAAGTGGCATTGTTCATGGGAAGACCTCTGCTGTCCCTTTCAAATGTTGCCATTCAACAACTTAGGGATCACATACACTTTCAGGCATCAGTGCTATGACAACAATTTTTGCGATGTAGCAGAAAATTGCTTGGGCCGTGAACATATCACGTTATTTGGAGTGTTAGTGCTTGAGGTGAGTATCTATATCATGATATGTTATGGGTGCTCATCATGGTTGATTTCTTCATCCTGAGTTCCAACGGCATTGTACAAGAAGTGACCAAGCAGTTTTTACCAGAAATATATTCGAAAAGCTGATAGTATCTTAAGTTAATTAGTCAAGTGGAGTTTTTTTTTTTTTTTTTGGCACTGGAAGACATGTTCTGCCCTTTCAAATGTTGCCATTCACCAAAATATTAGTTCGACCTGGGGTCACATAAACCTCAATGCATATGCACTGCCAGACCAAATTTTTCCATGGTAGATGAAAATGGTTTTTGTATTGAACTTCTTCTCTCTTTATGTGGAGTTGTTAGTGCCTTTAGTGGGAATCTACATGCTTGTTTTGTGTGGGTGTTCACCGTGCTTGATTTCATCATCCTGGGCTCCATGAGCATGGGACAAGAAGTGACTAAGGGTGTTCCTTGGAGATTTTCTGGAAACGCTGATTGTATGTGAAGTTAATGCGCAAAGGGGAGTCGTATTGGCAATAGGAGACCTGTGATGACCCTTTGGAATCTTGCCATTCACCAACACACTCTGTTCCCCATGAATCACATACACTTTCAGGCATATGTGCTGCCAGCGATCTTGTTTTCCATGGTGGCAGAAAAAGAGTTGGGCGTTGAACTTCTCTCTAGATGTGGAGTAGTTAGGGCCTGGAATGAGGCTCTACAGCGTTTTTTTTTTGTGTGGTTGCTCAACATGTTTGATTTCATAATCCGGCAATCCATTGACATTCGATAATAAGTATCTACTCCCAAGACTCACGTTGATGAAATCAAGCATGTGAGTACCTAAACAAAACAACAATGTAGATCCTCTCTGCAGGCGCTAACAACTCCACATCCAGAGATTAGATCAGCAAAGGTCTTGAAGTGACAAAACGACCAAACTTGCCTAAATAACATCACGTACCATCAAAAAGCTGTTGGTACGTGAAGTAAAAGAGTCAAGTGGCTCCACATCCAGAGACACGTTCAGACCCCAAACCATTTTCAGGTACCATGGAAAAATGTCGTCTGGCAGCACAAGTGCCTGAAACTTTTTGTGATCTCTCGCAAGAGTATTTTGTTGAATGGCAATATTCGAAAAGAGGCAGCACAGCTCTTCAAGTGCCAAATCGACTCCACGTGGCTCATTAACTTCACATACCATCAACTTTTCGAGAAGATATCCGGGAAATCGTGTTTTTGTAAATTCTCATCCAATGGCCATGGAGCCCACGTTGATGAAATCAAGCATGTTGAGCACCCACACGAAACAAAGATGTAGATCCTAAATTCAGGTACTAAAAACTCCACATGCAGTGCCCAAAGAAACTGCACCTAGCTCTTTCACATCACCTACACTCAGCTTCTTGAACACATCTCCTTGAATCTCCGCTCTGATCTGGTCAAATTCCCAAGGACTCAGGTTGATGAAATCAAGCATGTGAGTACCTTAACAAAACAACAATGTAGATCCTCTCTGCAGGCGCTAACAACTCCACATCCAGAGAGTAGATCAGCAAAGGTCTTGAAGTGCCAAAACGACCAAACTTGCCTAAATAACATCTCATACCATCATCTTTTCAAGTAGACATCCAGGAAACCCTATTGGTCACTTCTCGTCCAATGTCCATGGAGCCCAGGATGTGCCTCATTCACTTCATATATCATCAACGTTTCTAGCAGATCTTTGGGTTACCCTGTTGGGCTAAATCTCGTTCAATACCAATGGAGCCCAGGATGATGAAATCAATCATGTTGAGCACAAACACAAAAACCGCGATGTAGATCCTCACCAGACGTTAACATCTCAACATCCAGTGAGAAATTAAGAGGCCAAGCCATTTTCAGCTACCATGCAAAACCAGTGCTTTGATCACGTATGCCTGATAGTGTATTTGATTGCTGGGTAACTGAGTGTTGGTGAATGGCAACATTTGAAATTTGCTGTACGGTTCTTCCATTGCCAAGACAAGCCAGAACAACTCAAACTGGCTCTATCACTTTACATATCATCACCTTTTTGAGAAGATATCCGGGTAATCCTGACTGGTCACATCTTGCCCAATGCCTAAGGAGCCCAGGATGATGAAATCAATCATGTTAACCACCAAAATCCATGGATGTACATTCTCACTCCTGGCGCTAACAACTACACATGAAAAGAAAAGTTCAGTGCCCAAGCCATTTTCTGCAACCATGCAAAACCAGTGCTCTGACATCACATATGCCTGAAAGTATATGTGATACCTGGGGAACTGAGTGTGTTGGTGAATGGCAACATTCGAAAGGGGCAGCACAGTTCCTCCTTGGCCAAACCACTCCACTTGGCTAATTAAATTCACATGCCATCAAGGTTGTGATGTTTGGTCAAGTCTGGTCCAATGCCCATGCTGTACAGAAGGATGAAATCAAGCCTGTCAAATACCCCGACCAAACAAGCATGTCGATCCCCACTCCTGGCAACAACAAATCCTCATCCACTTAGAAGATCAGCAACCAAACCATTTTTTTCTACCATAAAAAACGCCTGGTTTTGCCAGCACATATGCCTGAAAGTGTATGTGATTCCTGGTCAACAGTATCTGTTTGTGAATAGCTGTATTAAAAATGGACAGCGCAGCTCTTCCAGTGTCAAAACGACACTACGTGGCTCATTAACTTCACATACCATCAGTTATTGAGCACATCTTACGGAAAAGCTGTTTGGTCACCTCTCATCCAATGCCCATGCAGCCCATGATGAGGAAATCCAGCATGTTGAGCACATACAGAAAGCAAGGATGCGTATCCTCTGTCCAACAGACCACATCCAGAGAGAAGTTCAGCGCCCAACCAATTTTTACGTCCCATGGAAAACAAGTGCTCTGGCAGCACATATGCCAGAAATTGTATGTGATCCATGTTCAACTGAGTTTGTTGCTAAATATCAAAACTTGAAGTGTTGGCACAGGTCTTCTAGTGCCAAAAGGATTCCAATTGGCTCAAACACTACACATACCATCATCTTTTTGAGAAAATCTCTGGAAAACTCAATTTCTTTACGTCTCAACCAAGGAAAATGGAGCCCAGGATGATGAAATCAAGCATTTTGAGCATCCACACAAATCGGTGATGAAGATCCTTAGTCTGGGTCCTTACAAATCCACAGCCATGGAGAAGTTCAGCACCCGATCCATTTCTGCTCCCACTGAAAGCAAGTCTTCTGGCAGCACATATGCCTGAAACTTTATGTGATCCCGGGGAACCAGAGCATGTTGGTTAACAGCAATACTCAAAAGGGGCAGCGCAGGTCTTTCACTACCAAAATGACTCGAATTGGCTCATTTACTTCACATACCCTGAGGTTTTTGAGCAAATCTCTGGGAACGGCTGTTTGGTGACTTTGCATGCAATGCCCATATAGCACAGCATGATGAAACCAAGCATGTGGAGCATCCACAGAAAAGACTGCTGTGGATCCTAAATACAGGCGCTAACAACTCCACATCCTGAGAGAAGTTCAGTGCCCAAGCCATTTTCAGCTACCATGGAAAACAACTGCTCTTGCAAAACATATGCCTGAAAGATATATGATCAAGTGAAAATCTAGTGTTTTCATGAATGGCAAATATCGAAAGGGTCAGCAGAGGTCTTTCAGTGCCACAGTGACTCAACTTGAATCATTAATGTCACATACCATCAGCGTTTTGAGCAGAACTCTGGAAAACACTGTGTGTTGTCTTCTTGTCCAATGCCCATGAGCTCAGTTTTATGAAATCAAGCATGTTGAGAAACTACACAAACCACAATGTAGATCCTCACACCAGGTGCTAATAATACCACCTGTAGATTGAAGTTCAGCTCCCAAGCTATTTTCTGCTCCCATGAAAAACAACTACTCTGGCAGCACATATGCCTGAAAGTATGTGATCCATGGAGTACTGAGTGTCTTGGTGAATGGCAGCATTGGAATGTGGCAGCACAAGTCTCCCAGTGCAAAGACGACTCTACCTGGGTAATTAACTTCACATACCATCAACTTTTAGAGCAGATCACCCCAAAACCATATTTGGTCACTTCTCGTCCAATGTCCATGGAGCCCAGGATAATGAAATCAAGCATGTTGAGCACCCACACAAAACAAGGATCCAGATCCTCAGTCCAGGCGCTAACAACTCCACATCCAGAGACAAGTTCAGCGCCCAAGCCATTTTCAGCTACCATGGGAAACAAGTGCTCTGGGGGCATATATGCCTGAAAATGTACGTGATCCCTGGGGAACATAGTGTGTTTGTGAATGGCAACGTTAGAAAGGGGCAGCACAGTTCTTCCATTGCCAAAATGACTCCATCTGTTTCATTATCTTCACATACCTTCAGCTGTTCGAGCATATCTCAAGGAAACACTATTTAGTCGCATCTCGTCCAATGTTATGGAAACCACAATGATGAAAACAAGCACGTTGAGCACACACAGAAATCAAGGATGTATATCGTCACTCCTGGCACTTTGAACTCCACATCCAGAGAGATGCTCAGCATGTAAGCCGTTTTCAGCTACAATGGAAAACGACGGCTCTGACAGCACATATGCCTTAAAATTTATGTGATCCTTGGAAAACCCAGTGTTTTGGTGAAAGGCAACATTCTAAATGGGCAGCACAGGTCTTCCAGTGCCAAAACGAATCCATTTGACTCTTTAACTTCACGTACCATCAGCTTTTCAAGCATATCTCCGGGAAACTGGGTCTGGGAGTGGATCAAGTGGAGGAACTTGGGAAACTCCCCTGGCGAGTCATAGCTCCCGCTGGTGAATATGTGGTCCAGAGCTGCGGGTCCGGCAAGCTGGGAAAAGTACCTCCAACAGCTGGCAAATATGTCAATTGGTAATGAAACAGGGTAGATCAGGCAGGACTGAGCACACCTTAGCATACAAGCAATACTAGAAACCAGAACGGAGCACAGGCAGGTCATGCCAAGGTAGGCTTTTGTACCTACTGGTCTGCGTGAGTAGGAATGCTAAGCCACAGTGTCTAAGGCAGAGGTCAGGACAGGTGAGGGGCTGTGCCAAGCTGAGTCAGAGCAACCACTGGCATGTAAGTGATCTACTGCTGGGAACTGGCCCAGTTGGGGTGCTAAGGGGAAAACCCAAGCTGGGTTGAGGTTCCCACGAAGGGGCGTGTGACCTGGAATGGGGGCTGTGTTCTGATCTGGAAATGGTTGTAGCCTCACTTGTCACAAGTGTGGACTGGGATTGGATGCCCTGAGCCGGGCCAGACCCCAGCACCCTCGTGTGCTGGAGGACTGGGATGGATGTGCGATGGAATAGGCAAGGCCTCAATCCCCTACTGAGCCGTGTGTGAGCCATATGTGGGTATGGATGAGCCATGGCTGGGCTGGAACATCCAACAAAAAGAACCAGCTTGAGTCGGAGGCCGGTCAGGAAAAGCCGCTGTTCCTGCTATGACAGGAGGTAGACTGAGTAGGGTTGGCTCATGGACCCACTGTTAAGGGTGAAACCTGGCATGGGGAGACCTTCTGATAGAGGAGCCTGGGCAACTCCTCTGGCAGGACACAGACCCAGCAGGTAAGTGCAAGAAACATGATAGGAAACAGCCCAGAATAGACCATGGAAAGTTACCCACTGGTATACAATTGGCAGGAGTTGGGGAAACACCAGGCTGAATACGTGCACCAGGGAGTGCACAATACGGAATGCCAAGGTGAGGTTGCCTGTACTGGAAAGGACCACAAGGCCCAACCAGCAAGTGTGAGAACAGGGGGCAGAGCCACCAGGGGAATAAGGGAGGGTTCGTTTGCTGGACAGCTACTCCCACTGGAGAGCGTAAGCTGGGATGAGGACAGACCAGACTAGGCAGGGCTACAACACTTGTACACCTCATGTGGACTAGATCAGGGAAAAGCCAGGCTAGCCTGATTATTCCTACTGGTGCAAACAAAATTAGAGTGGGTGAGTGTTGTTTTGGCTTAGCCATAGCATCAGCTGGCAGAACCTGGCACTGGGGGCTAGTTCTGTCAAGTCAAACCACAGGACTGTCTGTAGAGTGCATAATCTGGGAGTGAGAGAGGCCTGGGAGGGAAATAGTGGGCTCCTCCCTCTTGGATTACAACTTCCACGGGAGGGCTTAAAACCAGGACAGTGGCTGGGGTCGATGGGGTGTGGGACAGACAGGATTACTGCTACATAAACTGACAAACCAGGGTAGGGGGCGGGCCTGGTAGGGGTTATTGTATGTCGCTCCAACTAGGCTGCAGCTCCTACTGCTTTATGCGAGGGCTGAGTAGGTGCTGGGCAGAACCAGGCTGGACTGCAACACCCATTGGCTCCAGTGGAAATTGGGAGTGAAAAAAAAAACCAATCCAGCGATCACAACCACCAGCTGATCGGGGCGATGGACTGTGCCGGGTCCTGTACTTGCTAGCACATACAAGAATCTGGTTTGAGAACACTTGAGACAAAGTTTCTTTGGAGATCTCCCCAATCAAAATGCTGGACTCAAAACCCTAACCAAGAAAAGACAGAAGACAGAACAGGTCAACCAACCACCTCAGCTATATCTTGACAGCAAAATACAGGGCAAACAGAGACTCTATGATGGACTATATCAACCACTGGATTCTTAAAGACCATGAATGCCTGGAGTGTCAAGACTGGCAGCAATTCATACCTGTTGAAAAATCAAAACAACTTGAGCAAGAATCTTAGAGCATACCCTAACACCAGGACCCGGGGAAGGTGGGAAATTTGGTGGGCCTTCTCCCTTAATACACACCTTTAAACATGAAGGAAACAATACGGTAAAAACTAATAGTCTTACCCCCAACCCGAACAAATAATAAACAAATAAAAACATATAAAAAAAGAGAATAGAAATCAAACATGTTGAGCACCAACACAAAACAACAAGGTAGATCCTCACTCCAGGTGCTAAGAAACCACTTCCAGAGAGAAATTCAATGCTCAAGACATTTTCTGCTACCATACACAACAACTGCTATGACAGCTCATACAACTGAAACTGTATGTGAACCCGGGGACACAGAGCATGTTGATGAACCACAATATCCAAAAGGGGCAGCGCAGGTCTTCCAGAGCCAAAACAACTCCACATGGCTCATTCACTTCATATACCATCAGCTTTTCGAGCAAATCTCCAGGAAAACAAATTTTGTAAAATCATATCCAATGCCCATGAAACCCAGGATAATGTAATCAAGCATATTGTTCACCGAAACCAAACAATGATTTGGACCCTCAATCAAGGCGCTAACAACTCCACATCCAGAGAGAAGTTCAGCGCCCAAGCCATTTTCAGCAACCATGCAAAACAGCTGATGGGACAGCACCTTTACCTGAAAGTGTATGTGATCCCGGGGAAAATGAGTGCGTTGCTGAATAGCAACATTCAGAAGGGCAGCACAAGTCTTCCAGTGCCAAAACAACTCTATGCGGCTCATTCACTTCACATACCATCAGCTTTTCGAGCAGATATAGAAGGAAACCCTGTTTGTTCACTTCTTGCCCAAGGCCCACAGAGCCCAGGATGATGAAATCAAGCATGTTGAGCACCCAGACAAAACAATGATGTAGATCCTTACCCTAGGCACTAAAAAATCCAATTGCAGAGGGAAGTTCAGCGCCTAAGCCAATTTCAGCTATCATGGAAAACGACTGCTCTGACAGCAAATATGTCTGAAAGTGTGTGATCCCTGGGAAACTCAGTGTGTTCGTGAATGGCAACATTCGAAACGAGTAGCACAGGTCTTCCAAAGTCAAAACGAATCCACTTGGCTCTTTAGCTTCACATCCCATCAGGTTTTCCTTCATATCGCCAGGAAACCCTGTTAGGTCACTTCTCATCTAATGTCCTTGGAGCCCAGGATGATGAAATCAAGCATGTTGAGCACTCACACAAAACAGTGATGTAGATCTACAGTCCAGGCGCTAACAACTCCACATCCAGAGAGAAGTTCAGCGCCCAAGCCAATTTTAGCTACCATGGGAAGCAACAACTTATCTAGCAGCACATATGCCTGAAAGTGTATGCGTTCCCTGGGGAACTGAGTGTGTTGGTGAATGGCAATATCCGAATGGGGAAGCACAGGCCTTCCAGTGTAACAGAGATTCCATGTGTCTCATTAACTTCACATACCATCAGATTTTGAAAAAGATCTGTGGGAAACCCTGTTTGGTCACTTATTCTCCAATGCCCGTGGAGCCCAGGATGTCCACTATACCCACTGCTACTCAAATAGACATAGAGGTACTTGCAGAGGCCATAAGACAAGAAAAAGAAATCAAAGGCATACAAACAGGAAATGAAGAAGTCAAACTTTCACTATATACAGATGACATAATCCTGTATATAGAAAAACCAGGAGACTCAATACAGAAACTGCTAGAACTTATACGAGAATTTGGCACAGTGGCAGGGTACAAAATTAATGAACAAAAATCAATAGCCATAATACGCAAACAACCCTAAGATGGAAAAAGACCTAACCAAGAAGATACCATTCTAAATAACAGAGGAAAATATGAAGTATCTGGGAATAGATTTAAACAAAAGTGTAGGAGTCCTATTTGAAGAAAGCTACAAACTACTCCAAAAAGAAATTGAGCAAGACCTCAAAAGATGGAATAACATCCCATGCTCCTGGATAGGCAAAATCAATATCATTAAAATGCCTATTTTACCAAAAGCAATATATATTTTCAACGCAATTCCAATCAAGTTGCCCAAAACATCCTTCACAGAACTGGACACAAGGATTCAAAAGTTCATCTGCAAACCCAAAATAACACGAATAGTTAGAAACATCCTGAAGAATAAGAAGTTAGCAGGGGGAATCACAGTTCTGGACCTCTGGACATACTATAGAACAGTGGTTATCAAAACAGCCTGGTACTGGCACAAAGATAGAGAGGAAGATCAATGGAACTGAATAGAAGCACCAAAAGGGAACCCACACAAACACAGCCAATTAATCTTTGACAAAAAGACCAATGATAGTCCAAGAAAATAGGAAGGACTTTTCAGTAAATGTTGTTGAGACAACTGGCTGATGGCCTGCAGAAACAAAAAGATAGACCCACATCTATCACCATACACTAAGATCAAATCTACATGGATAAAAGACTTAAACCTACATCCAGAAACCTTCAAACTCTTGGAAGAAAATGTAGGAAATACCCTCGAAGAACTAGGAGTAGGTCCTAACTTTCTAAGAAGGACACCAAAAGCAATAGCAGTTGAGAACAGAATAAACAAATGGGACCTCATCAAACTAAGAAGCTTCTGTACAGCAAGGGAAACAATCAGCAAAGTAAAAAAGCAACCCACAGAATGGGAGAAGATCTTTGCGCACTATGTTGGGGATAGAGGGCTAATCTCCAGAATATAAAGAACTCCAAAACAAGCAAAACACCAAAACAAACAAATAACTCAAGAAATGGGCACGGGAATTGGGCAATTATTTCACAAAGGAACAAGTCCAAATGGCAAACAAACATATGAAAAAATGCTCCAGCTCCCTGGCAATAAGGGAAATCCAAATTAAGACATCAATGAGGTACCACCTAACACCAGTAAGATTGGCCCACATAAAAAAGAACACCAATGACACTTGTTGGCGAGGAAGTGGGGAAAGGGAACCCTACTCCACTGCTGGTGGGGCTGCAGGTTCTTACAGTCTTTTTGGAAATCAGTATGGAGAACACTTAAGCAACTCAAAATCTGCATATGATATGATCCAGCAATAGCCCTCCTAGGAATATATCCAAAACACCTGTTTCACTCTGGGGAGCCATACAGTTGGGTCCGAAGGCATGAGTGTTTGATGAGCATTGCTCCTCAGCAAGGCTGCGAGGAGTTTCTGGCTGTGAGGCAAGGCCCAGCAGAATGTCTCTGGTCAACTCATTGCTGTCTCACCCATTGTATGGAACTCAATCACCTCTCTGATATTTCATAGAATTCTTCTGAGGGTGTTGTTGTTGTTTTTCTGCTAATGTGAAGTGATTCCTGTAACTTGTATGATAGCTCAAATTGACCAATCATGTTATGATAAAAACACCTTTAGCAACAGTAATTCTATGAGACACAGCTAAATGTATACAATAGTATAATCGAGCACACTATGTTTCCAAACATCCTGCTATGTGCCCACATTTGTCCTCAAGTTTGCCGTAGTGCAAGCAATATTTTGCTTAAGAAATGGCTTGATAATATCTTGCAACAGATGGCAATCATGGAGGTACAAAGAGTTTGTTTACCATGCAACTCTAACTGTTACAACACATGATATGACGTATTTTAGTTTCTTAGCACAAGAAAGCAAAATATGTGGAGCATCTTCTAAAAGGAAACAAAACAAAACCCCCTCAAAATGGCTTAAATCTCAATCTTTTACTGGCACTTAAAATTAGGGAAAGAAAAACAATTTATAAAAATTTCTACCTTGGGCCCGGGCGGTGGTGCAAGTGGTTAAGTCCTCGCCTTGCACGCCCAGGATCCCATATGGGCGCCAGTTCTATCCCGGCGGCCCCGCTTCCCTTCCAGCTCTCTGCCTGTAGCCCGGGAAAGCAGTTGAGGACAGCCCAAAGCTTTGGGACCCTGCACCCGCGTGGGAGATCCGGAAGAGTCTCCTGGCTTCGGATCGGCATAGTATCGGCCCGTTGCGCTCACTTGGGGAGTGAATCATCGGACGGAAGATCTTCCTCTCTGTCTCTCCTCTCTGTGTATCCGCCTTTCCAATAAACAATAAATAAATAAATAAAAATTTCTATCTCACATTGGCATTTATATGAAGGGAAAGAAAATAGTTTATATAGATGAAAGGAAGTTTCTTGTAGAGGCCCTCTGTTTGTAGATTAGCTGAATTGCTTTGATTCCTTTCACTGCCCTTTAACAAAACAATAAAAAACAATTGAATCAGCACTAGATGAAGGTGACTGTAATTAATGCATGATTTGATTATAAGATTTAGCAAAAAATCTGTTATATGCTTTATAAAATCCTTTCATTTATGATCTTTTAATTCTGTATTCATAATATTTTCATCAATATTAGTTTGTGTTTAGTAAAAATTGATTTTGAGTATAAGTAAACCACTTGTCACTATGTAACTGCACGCGCTGTCAGCTGTGGAGTTCCTGACTTCAGCCAGGTGATTGCAGGTTTTAATGAGTATTGTTTTGTTAAGAATGTTTTCTTTGAAATAGAAAAATATTTTTTAGGATTGCTTCTTTCATTTTCATAACCATGATATAATGAAAAATGAAACAATTGGATGTTGTGCAAAATTTGTGATGATTTATGCATAAATAAAGAAGGCAATTTGCTGAGTTGTCCATTATGAGCATCAAGCCACAGTGGTCCATGTCTTATCTCCTCCTATCATCTCACCGATCCATGCATCCTTTGCAATCTCTCAGTCAGCTGGAGCTGGTCTCCGGCATTTCACGACGAACCAACATGCACCCCTATGTTCATAGCAGCACAATCAGTAATTTCCAGAACATGGAAGCAACCAAAACGCCCATCAGCAGAAGATTGGATAAGAAAACTTTGGTTCATCTACTCTATGAAATACGACTCAGCTATTAAAGGAAACAAATTACATTTCTTTGTGGCTAAATGGGCCCTACTGGAAACTAGGTTAGATATCACATGTTTGCCTTAATTTAACCAGTAATTTTATTTGTTTGTTGTTTTATTTGTTTTGAACCTGTCATTGATATTGTCTCAACCCATGTGTTGTGAAAAATTGAACTTACATTACTTTTAACATATTGTTTACTCAGTACTATGTCAATCAATTTCATAACATTGTAAAAAAAGAAAAAAAAAAGAATTTTACTTGGAAAAATGGTGAAAAGCCTGCGAAGGATAGACAATTTTCAAATTAATTTTTGGATTATATGAATTTTAATTAGAGGTGTTGTTATAATTTTAGAAGGGGAATCTACAAGAAAGTCCTCTAAGAGGAGACACCACCAAAATGTAGCTAGAAAAGAAGTGTTTCATAATACTGACAAGGAAGAAAGAGAAAGGGTACCCTTAAGAGTTCCACCTAACAGGAAAGGCTACCGTAACATGGCAAAAAAAAAAAAAAAGAAAAAAGAAAAAAGAATAAAAAAGCCTCATAGTACAGATGAGGAGGATGGCAAAGAGCAGTCTCCGAGAGATTTCACTAACAGGAGTTGCCACCGTAATGTGGCTAGGAAAGAAATGGCTTATACTACAGAAGAAGAAGATGAAAAAGAATGTGTGAGAGACCCTCCTGTGAGGATATGCGACTGTAATGCAGCTAAAAGAGAAAGGCCTTATTCTGCAGATGTGAAAATTAGGAAACGAAAACTCAGGAGAGATTCTCCTAATGGAAGATGTTACCATAATGTGACTAAAAATGAAATGAGAACTGAGCCCAGTGTGGTGGCGCAAGTGGTTAAGGTCCTTGCCTTGCACGCCTGAGATCCCATATGGGCGCCGGTTCTATTCTGGCAGCCCTGCTTCCCTTCCAGCTCCCTGCCTGTGGCCAGGAAAAGCAGTCGAGGATGGCCCAAGGCTTTGGGACGCTGCACCTGCGTGGTAGACTCGGAACAGTCTCCTGGCTTCGGATCAGCATAGCATCGACAGTTGTGCTCACTTGGGGAGTGAATCATTGAACAGAATGTTCTTCCTCTCTGTTTCTCCTCTCTGTATATCTGCCTTTCTGTAGGAGGACATTGTGAGCCTGGAAGGTCAGAGAGCACAGGTTTGCAGTTCATTGGACAGTATTTGCATGACAACAACCAAATGCCTACCTTTGGTATAAACAGCATGTAAATGAGAACACCTGGTATAATATATATATAAAAAAGGAATTCCAATCAAGAGAGGGAAACAGTACGGACTCTCAATGTATAAAGTCTGATGCCCCTAATAAACTTCGGCTTTTGACCATCAGTCAGAGAGCACGCGTGTTATTATCGGCTCAATGCACCAAGTCCGTCGCTGCGGGACAGCGACAAGTGGCGCCTGAACAGGAACTTGAAAGAAGAAGAGAAAGTGCAGCAGAGACCCCCACAGAAAGTGGTGAGTGGGACAATGGGCCAGAACCAGTGTAGAACACAGTCATTTATCTCTCTTATACAGAATTTTTTAGTGAAAAGTGGAACAAAGGTAACTAGGCAGCAATTGTGTTCTTATTTAGAGCTTATTGGTGAATATAATCGTTGGTCTCCAGATGAATGGACACTAGAAACTGGACTTAAGAATTTTACTCAGAAAAATGTTGAAAAGGCTGGAAGGATAGAAGATTTTCAAGTTAGTTTTTGGATTATATCAGCTTTAATTAGAGCTGTTATTATAATTTTAGAAGGGGAATGTGCAAGAAACTGCTCTAAGAGGAGACACCCCCAAAATGTAGCCAAAAATGAAGTGTTTCATAATATGGACAAGGAAGAAAGAAAAAGGGAATTCTTAAGAGGTTCACCTAACAGGAAAGGCCGCTGTAATATGGCTAAAAAAGAAACGTCTCATAGTACAAATGAGGAGGATGGCAAAGAGCAGTCTCCAAGAGATTTCACTAACGGGAGATGCCACCTTAATGTGGCTAGAAAAGAGATGGCTTATACTACAGATGAAGAAAATGAAAAAGAACGTGTGAGAGACCCTCCTAGATGCCACTGTAATGCAGCTAAAAGAGAAAGGCCTTATGCTGCAGATGTGGAAAAGAAAACTCAGGAGAGATTCTCCTAATGGAAGATGTTACCATAGTGTGACAGAAAATGAAATGAGAACTAAGAAAAAGAAGAAAATTTGTAGTGTTAAACCACAGGATTTCTCTAGTGAGGTAAACAAGGAAGGGATAAAGGAACAGTTAAATACCAGCCCATGCCATCTCACTCTTAAATCTGATCAAAGACATTTCCAAATGTCTGATGTTGCCCAGAGACCTCATGAATTCCGATTGCTTTTTCCATTCATACTTAGTCAAGAAAACAATCAACCTATTTATGAAAGCCCAGATGTCAATGCCATCACAGCTTTTAAAAAGGCTTGCGTGTCCTACAGACCTACTTCTTCGTATGTGTGGGAATATTTAAATGGCTGGAGCCAGGGAGCAAACTGGATTCCTTATGATTTTGAAGCAATAGCAAAAATAGGAATTTCTCCTTCTCAATATTTACAATGGAAAATGTGGAGAAGCGATATGGCTAAGGAAATATTGTGATCATTAGGAGCATCAAGTCGACAACTCCCTGGAGGGGGGCAATTGACTTATGATATGTTAGTTGGAGATGGACAGTGGGTGTCTACAGAGCAGCAGATACTGCTACCTCAAGCTGCTTTCATTCATATATGAGACGTAGCATAGTGGGCATGGGAGAAAATTGAAGCTGGGTCTCAATTTGCAGGCAGTTATACAAAAGTCTTTCAAGGAGCCAGACAATCTTATGCTGATTTTGTAACGCATTTGACAGACTCCCTAGAAAAACAAGTTAGAGGAGAAGGCACTAGGAAATTGTTATTAAAGCAACTGGCTTTTGAGAATGCAAACAAGTACTGCCAGGCGATTATTCGTCCTATAAAAGAAAGGAAGACCTTTTGGGTTACCTCAAAGCCTGCCGCAACATAGGCACATTTAAACACAGTGCCCGCCTAGCAGCACTTGAAACTTTTGCCGTTCAAAAGCAAATGAATGCTAAATGTTTTAACTGTGGCAAGCCAGAACACCTGAGAAAAAATTGCTGGATGCTTCCTACAACTCAAAGATACCACACTGATACTTCTAACAGTCACTCCCCAAGAATATGTCCTAAGTGCCAAAGAGGCCGGCACTGGAAAAAAGAATGTAAATGTAAGTTTGATCATGGTGACAGATGCCTGTGGCCAGAAGGCTTCTGAAGAAGCCAGCCCCAGGTCCCAAACATTCAGAAGTTTACACAACAGGAACATCCTATTCAATTTGTGCCTGCAGAGAAGCTTCAAACTTAAAACAGCCAGCAAGTAAATCCTGAAGGCTGAAATTCTAATCAATTGTGGTGAATGCATGTTATTCATATAACACTTTTCTATACAGCATTGTTAAATCATGTATGCTCATTTTAAAGTTTTTATATTAAGTTATGTTCTCTGTCTCATTAAGTTATTATTTTTTAAAATTAACAACGTGATGTTCTTGCTTTAAGGAGTTATTTGGGTGACGGCATTATATCATTGTAAGGTGAAAGTTTGCTGTTTTTGCGTTAATGTACCCAGGTTGTAACTGCATGTCTCTTGGAATATTTTATAATGCTGAGGACACTGGAATACAAGAAAACTGGGATACAGGCCTTTAGTTTAACTGCTGGATTTCATAATATTGACCAATTTCAATGTCTTTTGTTGTGATAAATGTTTAGCTAACTGATTTCATCTGTATAACTATTGCAACTTTTGGGAACTTAGAATTCAAAGAAAATACTAGACTTTTGTAAATCTTGATGGTTCTTTGGGGAGACATTTTTAAAAAGGAGTGAAGCTTTATCGTAATTTTGGTATAGAATTGAACTGTAACACACTGTTGCATGCATTGATGTAATTCTCTTGTTTTCAGCTAGTTATCAAATCTCTCACTGCCTTTAATGTGTCAAGGTTTTGTATTTGTTTTAAAGATATTTGAGTGATGTTCTCACATCAATAACCAATTGTAATGTATAAAGTGTCATGCTAACTTCAACAACAAATCTTTCAGATATTTTCAGCTAACTTTAAAAAAGCTTTAAGTACTCAAAGGTTTCAAATCCTAGGGCTTCCCTTGGTATTCTTACGAGGCCTCAAGAATGCCAACGGATCTATCTCCTATTTTATGGAGACAGTTGACCAGGCTGTTGAATTATATTAAGATTCTTGCCAAATGCAAAATGGAGTAAAATTTTATTGTGTCAAAATATTGTATGCTTCCATGAATTGTGAAGGTTTAAATTTTAGTTTACATGCTTTTAATGATTTAGCTCCAAAGTTGTATCTGGTTGTTAACTATGTATTCTTAGGATGCCTATATTACTGGGAAGACTGAAATTTGCATTTTTAGATTGATGGAGGGATTTCATAGCAGTGATCAATGTTTTTCTCTGAGTTTCTTGGTTCAAGACTATTGATTTAGTATCATTTCACTTACAGGTTTCTGGTGAACACTACTACTAAGCTTGGTTGAGAATAATATTTTAACTCTCCAAAAGTGTGTGTGCATGCACACACATGTGTGTCTTAACATTTTGTCTTTTGTAAAGGTTGTTTAAAATTGTTATCGTGTGTTGCTGTTTGTTTATCAACAAGAGCAGGTTGCCTTGGGACTATGGCAACCTGCAGCCACTCAGCACAGGTTTCTGATAGAATTGTAAAATTATCTACATGATTTTAAACTGTTATTAATCTAATTTAACTTGTCCAACAATAATAGGTTTTAAATGCAAAGGGGGGAATAAGCTACCCCTGTGAGTGCATTAATTTGGTCTTATTCACCTTAAATTTTCTTCATATTTTGCCTTCTGGAGAGCACCAGCAGGCCGTTTGCAGGCCTAACACAGATGTCTTTGATTCCATGGAGGGACCCAGCAACCCACAAGTGGAGAGGTCCTGACCCCTTGCTAACTGTGGGAAGAGGGTTTGCTTATTTTCCCAGAAACTGAGCTGCAGCCTGTGTGGATGCCTACTCGGATTCCATTCACTAGAGGAAGTGCCTGCAGTAAGACAGCTTCATGACCTCATCCTGAAAGATCCATCACCATCAAGGAAACATTGGAGGAGTTGGAGGACAGACCTTCCCAACACCAGGTGACATGAGGGTTCTAAGAGATTGGTGCATCAAGCACAACTGTCCCTGACATCATGATGTATTTGATAATACAACTGATACTGTGGAATGCTAATAATCTATGGGGAACGTTATGCTCTTGTCCCTAGAATTTCCTGATAGACCCTCAAAACTGTGATTTCCCTATGGCTCATCTGACCTTGGAAGTGCAGCAACTCCCTTCAACGCAATGCTGCCCTGGAGAAGATGGAACCCCCAGTGGAACTGCCTCTAAGAACTGAAAACTAAATTTGTTTAATATTCCTCTTGTTCCACTACAGGTCAGGAGTGCAGAGAAATTCTCCACCTTCTTAGGATGTTTGAGGAAGACTTTAAGTGTAAATTATTATTCATAGATAACAAATTCTTAACTGCCTTAGACATTAGAAAAGCCATGTTAATTTGTGGTGGCATCCAAGGATGACTGTGACACCCTCTTAGGGAGTTCGTGTGTATAGAGCAGGAAGGGATCTCAAGGCAGGGCAGGAAGACTTGAGGAGCTCTCTAACATGGTCCTGGAGACCCCCAGAGGTCTCCCATGTACTTTTACTGCAGAAGCAGTGGATATCTGCCTCATCAAGGACATTGAGAACCTTATTCCGACTGCCAAGGAGACCACAAGGAAGGTGAGTGCCCTTAGAAGCAGAGAACTTTGAGGTCAGTCTTCTCCTATTGAATTTCCCACATGTGATTGAAGCAGCACCGTACCCTCGTCATAGGGTCTGGTGATATCAGGACTTCGGCCAGGACCCCCGGGTGGCACTCAGAGACAACTGGACTCAGAGGAGGAGCTCTCTCTAGTTCTTACCCTAGCTCCAGCCTTGGCTCCCAACCCTCTCTTACACTGACCATCAGGGTTGTTTGTGAGCCCCAAAATTATTTTAGGTACTAGAGACTAATAAAGCTCAGCTGACTGATAATCACTCAACTTGTACCTTACTGATCAGGACTCCTATTTGACATTTCAGATAGACAGAGAGAGATATGGATATAGAACATTTGGGTCAGAGCAAAGGCCAAGTAACCTATAATCACTCAGCCGATACTTACTGGTTGGACTCCCTATTTGCTTTTTCTGGACTTTACTAGGTTAGGATATAGAGTTAAATTCTTCCTCACTCACAAGGTTGTTGGAGGTTTCCCTGCTCACCTGCCTAACACTTTTCTATGATTTGGTAGAGTTATAAAACTGTATTGATTATCCTAAATGCATAGAAATCTAAAATCACACTTTTGAATTATATAAATGGCAAGATTTAAATTGTAACTTGAGATTCTCCCCAAAATTTCATCAAATGTTAATGCTCCACAAGAGGTATAGAAATTTTGATATTAAATTTGTACTCAGCTGTTATAATGTTTATCCTTTCACTGTTCCTATGCCACTCTGAATTACATTAAACACAAAAAAACAAGTTAGCTCAGGAGAAATTATAGCTGTTATTTATCTACCTTCTACCAAGGACCTTTAGATGCATCTCCTGGAGAATACCTGGCTGCTCTGGAACCTCTACGCCCCTTTCTCAAATTGAAGAAACCAGAGTGATCGCTTGCTCCTATCTCTACCCAGCATGTAAATGAGAACACCCGGTGGAATATACAAAACAAAAGGAATTGTAATAAAGAGTAGGGAAACATAATGGACTCTCAATGTATAAATTCTGATACCCCTAATAAACATCACCTTTGACCATCAGTCAGGGTCAAAAGAAGTTCAGTGCCCAAGCCATTTTCAGCTACCATCGAAAATAACAGCTCTGGCAGCACATATCCCTGAAAGTTTATGTGATCCCAGCAGAAATAAGTTTGTTGAGAATAGCTACATTCGAAAAGGGCAGCACAGGTTTTAAATTGTCAAATCTATGCCACTTGGCAATTGATCTTCAAATACCATAACGTTTTTCAAGGAATTATCCAGGAAACCCTGTTTGGTCACTTGCCCTTCAAAGACCAAAGAGCCCAGTATGATGAAATCAAGCACATAAAGCACCCAAAAAAAACCAGCGATGTAGATCCTCACTCCAGGTACTAACAATGACACATCAAGAGAGAAGATCAGCGCCTAAGCCATTTTCAGCTACCTTGCAAAGCAAGTGCTATAGCAGAACATATGCCTGAAAGTATACGTGATCACAGGGGAAGTGAGTGTGTTGGTGAATGGCAAAATTCAAAGGGGCACCACATGTCTGCGAGTGCTAAAATGACTCCACTTGGCTATTTAAGTTCACAAAAATTGGCTTTTCAAGCAGATCTCCAGAAAACACTGTTTGGTCACTTCTGGTCCAAAGCCCTTGGAGCTCAGGATGATGAAATCAAGCATGTTGAGCAACCACAAAAAAGGAAGCCGATCATTACTCTAGGCACTAACATACAGAGAGAAGTTCAGTACCCATGTCATTTTTTGCTGTGATGGAAAACATCACATCTGCTGAAACATTTGCCTGAAAGTGTGTGTGATAGCTGGGGAAGAGAATATGTTGAGAATGGCAACATTGGAATGGGGCAGCACAGATCTTGCAGTGCCAAAGCATCTCCACTTTTTTAACTTAAAATACCAACACCTTTTCAAGCAGAACTTCTAACTACTGTTTCGTCACTTCTATTCCAATGCCCATGAATCCCAGGTTGATGAAATCAAGGAAGTTGAACACCCACAAAAAACAAGGATGTAGATCCTCAGCCCAGGTAACACCTCCCTGTTGGCAACGCCTTCATTGCCACGTACCCCGAGCCGAGCGGAGGGACTAGGGTTATGAGACAGACAAGACAGACAACACACACAGCACACAGAGGCTCATTCTTGTGAAGTGAAGCCTTTATTCAAAGTCGAACTCTCTTATATAGTCTGCTCGGCCCCTCCCAGGATCTTCCCAATGGTTAAGCAACACCTAAGCTCCCCCAAGGACATGCAAAAAGGGGAAGCAGGAAGGAGGGAAATTGCAGTCAGGACGTGCAAGAATGGGAGGCAGGAAGGAGGGAAATTGCAGTCAAGCCACAGGCTAAATGTATCAGGCCATGATTGCCCTTCCTGTTACACCTTTGAGAAACAGCTGAGCTGTGGAGTTAACCCTTCGGAGACCGGGGCCTACATGTCCCCCCTTTTTGTTTTTGAATGGACACCTGTCTTAGGTTGTCCAGCAGTCAGTTGATGCCTTACCCGTCATGGGGAGTCCCACCCAGGGCACGTGGGATCCCTGTCTTAGGTTGGTCATCAGCTCTGCCAGATCTTACCCGTCTCTGGCTGCCCATTACACATCATGCTCAACTGGACTTGAGCTCTAGGGTTTTCCACAGCTAAAGTCATCATAGTTTGTCAAGTGAAGACCTGCTCCCGGGCTTGTTGCCTGCATAGGCGTCAAAGAAGAGTAAACAGTACTACAATCATGGCTATAGCCATCAGCCCCATGGCCAATATTCCTCTACATTCCTTAAACATCTCCTTAAATATCCATGCTGCCAGTTTAATGCCATTTACAATAATTTTCCTTGACTTGAGGGTCACTTGGGTCTTAACAATGTTCAAATATTGTTGAAAATACTAACAATCAAGAATCTCATAGAACTAAAATATTGCATGAATACAACAAACAGTTTTGCCTGGAACCGGAGACCCCAACTGTAGGAGGACATTGTGAGCCTGGAAGGCCAGCGAGCACGGGTTTACAGTTCATTGGGCAGTATTTGCATGAAAACGACCAAATGGCTATCTCTTGCATACCTGTTGGGAGATAGTTCCCACAGGTTGAGTAAACAGCATGTAAATGAGAACACCTAGTGTGATGTAAAGACTAAAGGAATTCTAATCTAGAGTGCGGTAACAGTTGATGGTTTTGTTTGTGAGCTCGATACTTCCTCCCCTACCCAATACGGACTTTCAGAGTATAAAGTCTGATGCCCCTAATAAACTTCGGCTTTGACCATCAGTCAGGGTCCACGCGTGTTATTATTGGCTCCGTGCACCAAGTCAGTCGCTGCGGGACAGCGACAATTGGCGCCCGAACAGGGACTTGAATGAAGAAAAGAAAGTGCAGCGGAGACCCCCACAGAAAGTGGTGAGTGGGACAATGGGCCAGAACCAGTGTAAGGCACAGTCGTTTATCTCTCTTATGCAGAAATTTTTAGTGAAAAGTGGAGCAAAGGTAACTAGGCAGCAATTGCGTTCTTATTTAGAGCTTATTGGTGAATATAATCGTTGGTCTCCAGATGAATGGACACTAGAAACTGGACTTAAGAATTTTACTCAGAAAAATGGTGAAAAGGCTGGAAGGATAGAAGATAATCAAGTTAGTTTTTGGATTATATCAGCTTTAATTAGAACTGTTATTATAATTTTAGAAGGGGAATGTGCAAGAAACTCCTCTAAGAGGAGACACCCCCAAAATGTAGCCAAAAATGAAGTGTTTCATAATATGGACAAGGAAGAAAGAGAAAGAGGACTCTTAAGAGGTCCACCTAACAAGAAAGGCTACCGTAATATTTCTAAAAAAGAAACGTCTCATAGTACAGAGGAGGAGGATGGCAAAGAGCAGCCTGTGAGAGATTTCCCTAATGGGAGACGCCACCTTAATGTGGCTAGGAAAGAAATGGTTTATACTACAGATGAAGAAAATGAAAAAGAACATGTGAGAGACCCTCCTAGATGCCTCTGTAATGCAGCTAAAAGAGAAAGGCCTTATGCTGCAGATGTGGAAATTAGGAAAAGAAAACTCAGGAGAGATTCTCCTAATGAAAGATGTTACCATAGTGTGACTGAAAATGAAATGAGAACTAAGAAAAAGAAGAAAATTTGTAGTGTTAAACCACAGGATTTCTCTAGTGAGGTAAACAAGGATAGGATAATGGAAGAGTTAAATACCAGCCCATGCCATCTCACTCTTAAATCTGATCAAAGACGTTTCCAAATGTCTGATGTTCCCCGGAGACCTCATGAATTCCGATTGCTTTTTCCAATCATACTTAGTCAAGAAAACCATCAGCCTACGTATGAAAGCTTAGATGTTAATGCCATCACAGCTTTTAAAAAGGCTTGTGTGTCCTACGGACCTACTTCCTCGTACGTGTGGGAATATTTAAATGGCTGGAGCCAGGCAGCAAACTGGATTCCTTATGATTTTGAAGTAATAGCAAAAATAGGACTTTCTCCTTCTCAATATTTACAATGGAAAATGTGGAGAAGCGATATGGCTAAGGAAAAATTGCGATCGTTAGGAGCATCAGGTTGCCAACTCCCTGGAGGGGGGCAATTGACTTATGATATGTTAGTCGGAGATGGACAATGGGTTACTACAGAGCAGCAGATACTGCTACCTCAAGCTGCGTTCATTCATATAAGCGACGTGGCATTGTTGGCATGGGAGAAAATTGAAGCTGGGTCTCAATTTGCAGGCAGTTATACAAAAGTCTTTCAAGGAGCCAGAGAATCTTATGCTGATTTTGTAACGCGTTTGACAGACTCCCTAGAAAAACAAGTTAGAGGAGAAGGCACAAGGAAATTGTTATTAAAGCAACTGGCTTTTGAGAATGCAAATGAGGACTGCCAGACTGTTATTCGTCCTATAAAAGAAAAGGAAGATATTTTTGGTTACCTCAAAGCTTGTCACAACATAGGCACATTTAAACACCGTGCCCACCTAGCAGCACTTGAAACCTTTGCCATTCAAATGCAAATGAATGCTAAATGTTTTAACTGTGGCAAAGGAGGACACCTGAGAAAAAATTGCCGGATGCTTCCTACAACTCAAAGATACTATGTTGATACTTTTAACAGTCACTGGAAAAAAGAATATAAATCTAAATTTGATCATGGTGGCAGATGTTTGTGGCCAGAAGGCTTCTGGAGAAGCCAGCCCCAGGCCCCAAACATTCAGGAGTTTACACAACAGGAACATCCTATTCAATTTGTGCCTGCAGAGAAGCTTCAAACTTAAAACAGCCAGCAAGTAAATCCTGGAGGCTGAAATTCCAATCAATTGTGGTGAATGCATGTTATTCATATAGCACTTTTCCTATACAGCATTGCTTAATCATGTATGCCAATTTTTAAGTACAAGTTTTGTGTTAAGTTATGTTCTCTGTCTCATTAAGTTCTTATTGTTTAAAATTAACAAAGTGATGTTCTTGCTTTAAAGAGTATTTGGGTGACGGCATTATATCGTTATAAGGTGAAAGTTTGCTGTTTTTGTGTTAATGTACCCAGGTTGTAACTGCATGTCTTTTGGAATGTTTTATCCATTGCAACTTTTGGGAACTTGGAATTCAAAGAAAAGACTGGGCTTTTGTAAATCTTGAAGGTTTTTTTGGGAGACATTTTTAAAAAAGGAGTGAAATTTTATCGTAATTTTGGTATAGAATTGAACTGTAACACACTGTTAGATTATTTCAAGCTATAAGTTAAATTAATGTGATATCGTCTACAAAGTGTTTGCATGTATTAATGTAATTCTCGTGTTTTTGGCTAGTTATCAAATCTCTCATTGCCTTTAATGTGTCAAGGTTTTGTATTTGTTTTAAAGATATCTGAGTGACGTTCTCACATCAATAACCAATTGTAATGTATAATGTGTCATGCTAACTTCAACAACAAATCTTCTTTTAGATATTTTTAGCTACCTTTAAAAAAGCATTTAAGTATTCAAAGGTTTCAAATCCTAGGGCTTCCCTTGGTATTCTTACGAGGCCTCAAGAATGCCAACGGATCTATCTCCTGTTTTATGGAGACAGTTGACCAGACTATTGAATTATATTAAGATTCTTGCCAAATGCAAAATGGAGTAAAATTTTATTGTGTCAAAATGTTGTATGCTTCCATGGAATTGTGAAGGTTTAAATTTTAGTTTACATGCTTTTAATGATTTAGCTCTAAAGTTGTATCTGGTTGTTAACTATGTATTCTTAGGATGGCTATATTACTGGGAAGACTGAAATTTGCATTTTTAGATTGACAGAGGGATTTCATAGCGGCGATCAATGTTTTTCACTGAGTTTCTTGGTTCAAGATTATTGATTTAATATCATTTCACTTACAGATTTCTGGTGAACACTGCTACTAAGCTTGGTTGAGAATAATATTTTAAGTCTCCAAAAGTGTGTGTGTCTGTGTGTGTGTGCGCACATACATGTGTGTCTTAACATTTTGTCTTTTGTAAAAGTTGTTTAAAATTGTTGTCATGTGTTGCTGTTTGTTTATCAACAAGAGCAGGTTGCTCAGAGCTTTCTGATAGAATTGTAAAAGTATCTACATGATTTTAAACTGTTACTAAATCTAATTTACTTTGTCCAATAATATATGTTTTAAAATCAGAGGGGGGAATATGCCACCCCTGTGCGTGCATTAATTTGGTCTTATTCACCTTAAATTTTCTTCAGATTTTGCCTTCTAGTGAGCAGCAGCTCTGTGTTACTGGAGGCAGTTTGCAGGCCCAACGCAGATGTCTTTGGTTTGATGGAGGGACCTAGCCACTCACAAGTGTAGAGGTCCTGACCCCTTGCTAACTGTGGGAGGAGGATATGCTTATTTTCCCAGAAACTGAGCTGCAACCTGTGTGGATGCCTATGCATAATGTAAAGTCTTGGACTCCATTCACCGGAGGAAGCTCCTGCAGTAAGACAGCTTCATGACCTCATCCTGAAAGATCCATCACCATCAAGGAAACATTGGAGGAGTTGGAGGACAGACCTTCCCAACACCAGGTGACATGAGGGTTCTAAGAGATTGGTGCATCAAGCACAACTGTCCCTGACATCATGTATTTGATAATACAACTGAATGATTGATACTGTGGAACACTAATAATCTATGGGAAAGGTTATGCTGTTACCCCTAGAATTTCCTGATAGATCTTCAAAACTGTGGTTTCCCTATGGCTCATCTGACCTTGGAAGTGCAGCAACTCCCTTCAACGCAGTGCTACCCCTGGAGAAGATGGAACCCCCAGTGGAACTGCCTCTAAGAACTGAAAACTAAATTTGTTTAATATTCCTCTTGTTCCACTACAGGTCAGGAGTGCAGAGAAATTCTCCACCTTCTTAGGATGTTTGAGGAAGACTTTAAGTGTAAATTATTATTCATAGATAACAAATTCTTAACTGCCTTAGACATTAGAAAAGCCATATTAATTTGTGGTGGGATCCAAGGACGACTCTGACACCCTCTTAAAGGAGGTTGTGTGTACAGAGCAGGAAGGGATCTCAAGGCGGAGCAGGAGGATAAGAGGAGCTCTCTATCCTAGTCCCAGAGACCCCAGGAGGTCTCCCATGTGCTTTCACTACAGAAGCAGTGGATGCCTGCCTCATCAATGAGGACCATGACCCGACTGCCAAGGGGATTACAAGGAAGGTGAGTGCTCTTGGAGGCCGAGAACTCTGAGGTCAGTCCTTTCCTAGTGAATTTCCCACACGGGATTGAAGCAGCCCAGTTCCCTCGTGATAGGGTCTGGTGACATCAGAACTTCAGCCAGGAGCCCTGGGTGGCACTCAGAGACAAGTGGACTCAGAGGAGGAGCTTTCCCTAATTCTTACCTAGCTCCAGCAGTGGTTCCCAGCCCTCTCTTGTACCAACCATCAGGGTTGCTTGTGAGCCCAAAAATTATTTTAGATACTAGACACTAATAAAGGTCAGCTAACTGATAATCACCCAAATTGCATCTAACTGATCAGGCTACAGAGAGACACGGATATAATCACTCAGCCTGTACTTACTGGTTGGGCTCCCTATTTGCTTTTCATAGACTTTACTAGGTTAGGATATAGAGTTAAATTCTTCCTCATTCACTAGGTTGTTGGAGATTTCCCTGCTCACCTGCCTAACGCTTTTCTATGATTAGAAAGAATTATAAGATAACTGGCAAGGCTTAAATTGTAAGTTGAGATCCTCCCCAAAACTTTCATCAACTGTTAATACTAACTGTATAGAAGCTATGATGTTAAGTTTATACTAAGCTGTTACATATGATGGATGTTAACTGTTCACTGTTCCTGTGCAACTCTGATTTAGGTTGAATTCAAAAACATGTTAGCTCGGGAGAAATTAAAACACAGAAGGGGGGTTTGTAGGAGGACATTGTGAGCCTGGAAGGCCAGCGAGCACGGGTTTACAGTTCATTGGGCAGTATTTGCATGAAAACGACCAAATGGCTATCTCTTGCATACCTGTTGGGAGATAGTTCCCACAGGTTGAGTAAACAGCATGTAAATGAGAACACCTAGTGTGATGTAAAGACTAAAGGAATTCTAATCTAGAGTGTGATAACAGTTGATGGTTTTGTTTGTGAGCTCGATACTTCCTCCCCTACCCAATACGGACTTTCAGAGTATAAAGTCTGATGCCCCTAATAAACTTCGGCTTTGACCATCAGTCAGGGTCCACGCGTGTTATTATTGGCTCCGTGCACCAAGTCAGTCGCTGCGGGACAGCGACACCCAACTACCTATCATCTCGTCTGGCTCTTACATTTCCAAACAGAAATGGACCCCAAAAGTTCTTACGGAAAGGGGCATAGTCATCAGCTCTTAGCTTCTTCCTGCTGAGTGGGGGTGCAGTTGGGTAATAGCAGCAGTTGGGGGTCAGTCCATCCTGTGGTTCCTGATAGAAGGCAGAAGTCATCAGGTGTTTGATGTACGTCTTGGCACTTGAGAGGCTTCGGAACCATTCAGCTGAACAGACTTTGAAGGTCCTGAGAAAACAGAAATAGACATGCCTCTCCAAGAGCTTAATTGTGTATCCATACATTATTTTCAAAAGGATTTGTCTTAGCTATTCACATTTATGAATATTTTAATCTAGAAGCCAATTAAGATAGACTGTATAGCTTGCCACATAAACATGAGAGAGGAGTTAGAGTGGGTAGTAGGCAGTTAGGGTATTCTGGGTCCCTGAGTAAAAGAGAATTTCCCCACCATGTCTTGAACTCACTCTCCCAGGGACAGGGGTATCGGCCATTACCTCCGGACACTGTGGGAGGGTCTCAGGCCGATCTCTTTATCATTGAAAGGAGAGCAGGAAGAAGTAATACACATCTGCCCAAGGCCTGGAATGTCCTATGTCTAGCACCTCTGTGGCCTTTTGTCCCAAGGCCAGGTACCATGGAAACTAGGAATTTTCTTTGTTCATGGAGAAACATCTTTGAGGGAAACCTTTAAAAGGTGCATTCCCCACCATTAATACGGGTTCTTATTTTCCTGCCACTATGGCAGAGCACTGAGGTCCTTTTCCTCCTGCCACTATGGCAGGAGGTAAGGGTCTTTTCTATCTCAAACCCCCTCCCGTCGCTAGGACGGGAGTCTTCTCTTCTCAACTTTTCTAATAAACCTTACTTTAAAACTAAACTGTGTCCGCATGAAAATTCTTCTTTCCTGCGAGACAAGAATTTGAGGTTGCTGCCATACTCGGAGTCAAAATTCCTGCAACAGTTTTTGGTGCCGTGTGACTCGGATTCTACCAGCGAGACTTGAGTTCATCTCCAGCCAGCCTCCAGACATCCATCTCGTCGGACGGTGAGCAAAGCGGACTCTCCTGTTTTTCGGAGACACTAGCTCTCCACAATTAGTAACTCTCGGAAAAAGAAACACCGGGTCCCTGTCAGCCAGTTAAATGCGGTTAGCGCGGCTGCCGGTCTTAAGACTCAGGGGCGAGGCTTGCTGAGTTTGGCTAAATTGATCCCCTGGAGCTGGGACACTTTTCTGATCTCTCTTTGCTTCCCACTTCCCGTAGATCAGTGCCGCAAGAACAGTAGGGAAAGCCTGGGTAAATAGGGGATCTGACCAGGGCACTCTCTGGTGTTCTCCGAAAGCCCATCGGCTGACCCTGGTTCCCAGAAATGCCCGGTGGGCAAGGCGCTGGGAAACGGCTCCTCTCGCTTCTGTGGATCGGCGCCAAAGGAAGGACGTTGGGGATAGGCCTGGACGAGTAGGGGATCTGGTCAGGGCACCCCCTGACGTTCCCTGAAAGCCCGTCGGCTGACCTCAGTCCCCAAAAAGCCCAGTGGGCAAGGCGCCGTGAAACGCTGCTCTGGCAGACTGACTTCTCGTGGAGAATGTGGGAGAAGGCTTGGGCGAGTAGGGGATCTGGTCAGGGCACTCTCTGGCGTTCCCTGAAAGCCAGTCAGCCTCACCCTAGGCCTCCAGTGAGCAGAGGACCGTGGAGCGCTTCTCCTGGGAAAGGCACCTGGGTGCTCAGCCTACGGAAGTGGGGGTTCTACCTTTCTCTTCTCTCCTCGGCTCCAGGAATGTCGGTTTTGTCCAGACTCAGTTTCCTTTCGCGGACTAAGCCCGTCGCGTGAGACTGGGAGAAGTCTTAGGGCGCCTCAGAAATTCTGGTCAGGGCCACTCCCTGATGCTTTTCGAAAGGCCTCTGGACTGTACCCCGGACTCCGACAGCCCGTCAGGGTGTCGGGCTGAAATCTGCACTCTTTTCTTCCTTCTGCGGGGACTCAGTTGTCACCACAGCGAGGCCACGAGCCCCGGGCTGCGTGCCTCAATTCCCAAACTGCCTCAGGCACTGACGAGTCCTTTGCTACCTTTTCTGATAGGATTCTCTCCAAAAGCTTTTTCTCACTAAGTCTCCTCATTCTCTATGGATTCAGTTTTCAGGCTTTCTTTTACTGGTCAGTATGTGCTAAATATCAGCTGGTCTGTAATGGGGAAAAGGAAAAGGCAGGCAGAGTTTCTTTCTAGGCCCCTCTAAAGATGAGATCTAAGATAAACTTAACTGGAAAGCGCTTTAATTCCCTCACAAGGCAGTCAGCAGAGACAGTTCCTCCAGGTTAGCTCTTCTAATGTGAGCAGAAAACCAGAGTCAACACAGGTATTCCTCCAGCTCTCATTAAGGACATTGTTACACAGGCTTATAGAATCAGGCCGAAGTTTGAGGTCAGGCTTGTCAGCTCGAGGTTAGAACAAATTTCAAAAGGAGAGCATATTTGTCCGGCAGAAGTCCCAGACGCAGCAGGGTGCAGGGGATTTTTGGCACATGCTGCTTCTGACTTATATGTTCTCCAGGACATCAGAGTATTGCACCAGGCAGAGGCCTAGGTCTAGCATGGCGCAGGAAACAGGAGCAGATTTTTCACTCCTGGCACATGCTGTTCTAACTGAGATGCATCCCATAAGGCGTGGGAGGTCAAGCGACGTGAGTCAAGTGTACTGACTTCACTCCCACCTCCCTCCCTACTTCTGTGGTCTTCAGAGTACACCTGGACGCCACGGGCTAGCAATAGGAGTTTTAAGAGACGTCTTAAACTCAGGAGAGATAGAAACTGAGGGACGCTTCTGTTTTCTTATCCTCTCTTCAGATGGGAAGCAAGCCATCCACCACAACCCCCTGGGGGTTTATCCTCAAGCATTAGGATTCCTTTGATCCCCAGAATGTAAAGAAAAGGGCCTGATCTTTTTCTGCACCCAAGCCTTAGCTGCCAGTTTTGAGCTTTAGAGTGGAGAGAGTTAGTCTGGATGGGTCTCTTTGCATAACTATGCTGCTGTGCTGTGCTGGCTCCACCGCCACGTGGAGCACACAACTTGCTTTTACCTTGAGCCTTCCCAGTTCTTTTACTCAAGTCTCCTGACTGCACCCTCTAACAGGAGGTAGAAGTTCATTTTTTCTCTCCTTGGTCACTGATCTTGGGAACCAACGGGAATATTGCTAGTTAACAATGGGCCAGACCCCAGACTCCTGCACCCCCAGGGAGAACTTAAAATTCATTAACTCTTTGTAGCCTGAGAGATTCCTTCCCTTTGCAGTTTCCTCTGACCCTGACTACTAGTATTTCATTCTATGTGCCTTTTGCTTCATAGTGTATCTCACTGTTAATGCTGTGTTCATGTGCTAAATCAAAGTTTTTCTGTGTCATCGCAACTGGCTTCAGCGATGAGTTCTCAGTGTTTTTGCAATGTTTTCTGCTGCTTTCGTTGCTGTTTGGTCTTAGTTTAACCATCTACTGATTTATAGTGCCATCCCAGCTCTGATCAGATCTGGCCTACAGTGTTTACACCCAGAGTAGTGCTTGCTATAAGGAGGAGCAGATTCTGCGTGTGAGCTTATATATTCCATTAAAGTGAATGAATATTTGCATAATTACAAAGATTCTTGGTAAAGTTTCAAAAGCTGCTAATGCATATACTGGTGGTTATGTTTATTGGTCAAGTTGTCTTTTAATCGTGAAGCTGTATCACATTGTGGAATTATTTGTATTCTTGCATTGTCAATTATTTATGTTCTAATTTGCAAAAAGCATCGTTTGTGAGATCTTGTCTTACAGGAAGACAGCAAGTGCTTAAAGGATGTATGGTATGATTGAATATTGTGTACAACATCTTAATGTTCATCTTTGGGACAGTGGAACTGAAATTGATTATTTGTCAAAGCAACTTTTTTTAACTTCAAGTTATTTTCATCTTATTGGTGACTAAATCTGCTAGCTAGCTCTAGTTCCAGTATAATGAAATATTAACATAACAGACTGCTATTGGTACAAATGTGAAAACATCACTAAAGTCTAATAATCTTATTGCTTTATTGTTTACAGCTGTTATCCTAATGAACAAGGCCTAAACAGTACAAGTGTGTATAAAATCCTACAGGTGCTTCCACAGTGTGCTTTTTCAAAAGCAGTTGCAAAAGTTGTTTTGTTTTATAATGTATGTCATCTGGTATGCATATACATGTTCATATGGCAAGCTATGTAGTCTATTTCAATTGACTTATAGATACAAATGTTCATAAATGAGAATTGCTAAGCTGAATCTTATTTTGATTTAAACAAATCTGAGTTTAAGAGCCACAGGGAAATCCCCCAGCTTCTTAAAATGCTTGAGGAATGACTTTAAGTATATTCCACTAGATTCTATGTAGAGAAGAATAGGTGATATAGATAACAGATTCTTAACTGCCCTGGACATTAGGATAGAACTTTAGACAAATGGGACCTGAAATTACCCTGATATCCTCTTAAAGGGGTCGCTATGGTCTTTTATCTCAGAGACCAGGAGGGGATCCCATGGCAAAGCAGGATGAGAGAAGTGTGTGCTCCTGGTTCCAGTGAGACCCCCGGAGGCCTCCCAAGTGCTCTTCATTGCAGAAGCAATGGACACTTCGTCAGAAAGGATGCACAGGGCCATGTCCCAACTACCAAGGAGGTCATTGGAGATCTGACTGTCCTCGAAGGCCAAGTACTTCAGGTCAGTCATCTCCCATTGGATCTCCCACATGGGACGGAAGCAGCCTGGGAACCTGCACAGGCTCAAGGCCATCCACGGACTTCGGTGACACCTCGTAACAGCATCGAGGAGCCCCAGGTGCTTCTCACAGTGGAAGAGAAAACTGTAATTTTGTCTGGACACTGCCTTCTCTGTCCTAGCTAGCTTTGGCTTCTTCCCTCTCAGGGTGACCATCAGGGTCTCTCAGGAGCCCCAAATTAGCTTAGGTGACAGACAGATTAATCTAGAAGCTCAGAAAAGAAGTTTTTCTAGGGAAAAGTTAGTTAGCCTGTAACTGCTCAGCCTGTATCGCTGACCAGACTCCTGACAGGGCAGGTTTGCCATCTCACTCTTCAGTTCTTGCTAGACATCACTAGGTAGAACACCCTCACCATTCTGAGGCAGGGTTCATGTCTTCCTCATCTACTAAATTTTGGGGATCTCTCTGTTCATATATTTAAGACTCTTCTGTTCTCCAACTGTCAATGTATGGCTTGTTACAACTACAGGACTAGTTCATTGCCTTTGCCCTAATGTGTGGAGTTTTGTGAATTCTTACTAGAATGCCATAAGCTGCTGGGCTATTGTAACTCACAACTAGTTAAATCTTTTGCCATCTACGCTATGATCCAGATAAGTCTTGTAATGAAATGTTCAGCGCTGTGCTTTATGTTCTAGGCTCAATGTCTTCTGACACTCTTAGGGTTTGCAGCAACTGGTAAAGTATAATTGTTATTTTAAAAAATCCACCATTTGTATACAAAGCAACTGTAGTATTTTCAAAAGTCAAGTAAGTTTAAATCTTAATTCAGAATCATCAATGCTAGACGAAATTGCAACTCCATGGAGGCGTAATGTTTACCTCCCCTTATGTGTTCATGTCCTAAAGCCACATGTTAACTTTTCATTGGTTTTGTGCCTTCTAATGGACCTAGATAACAATTTCATGTAGCTCAGAAAGTTTCATGTGTTCTATAATATTCATTGAGTTTAACTGCTTCAAAACTTGAGCTTTAAATGAGTTAATTTAAACCTATGAATCTAGTTTATAGTCAAACTGCTCAAGTCAATGTTTACTCTGACTGTGTTTCTCATCTAAATTCTAAATCTCAAGTATTCAAACTGGTGCTTCCACCAAGCCCATTACATATTAGGTTGGGAGAGATTATAATTGTCTTTGTTTTGTCATCTAGACTTCAACAAGAAGGAACACCCAGAGTTCAAACAACCTGCCAGGCACCTCTGATGACTTCTGCCAGGCGTCTTTGATGACTTCTATGTTCCACTGGGGACCCTTAGACCGACCCCCAGAGGAATACCCAACTGCTGCCTTTGAACTTCGTCCCATGTCAGCAGGAAGCAGTCAGAGCGGTCACCGTCCCATTTCCCCCTAACAGCAGTTAGGGTCACTTCTTCTGGGGGGCGGAATGAGAGAGGAGTTAGAGTGGGTAGTAGGCAGTTAGGGTATTCTGGGTCCCTGAGTAAAAGAGAATTTCCCCACCATGTCTTGAACTCACTCTCCCAGGGACAGGGGTGCTATTAGCATATCAATTCCCCACCAGAAGTATTGGCCATTACCTCCGGACACTGTGGGAGGGTCTCAGGCCGATCTCTTTATCATTGAAAGGAGAGCAGGAAGAAGTAATACACATCTGCCCAAGGCCTGGAATGTCCTATGTCTAGCACCTCTGTGGCCTTTTGTCCCAAGGCCAGGTACCATGGAAACTAGGAATTTTCTTTGTTCATGGAGAAACATCTTTGAGGGAAACCTTTAAAAGGTGCATTCCCCACCATTAATACGGGTTCTTATTTTCCTGCCACTATGGCAGAGCACTGAGGTCCTTTTCCTCCTGCCACTATGGCAGGAGGTAAGGGTCTTTTCTATCTCAAACCCCCTCCCGTCGCTAGGACGGGAGTCTTCTCTTCTCAACTTTTCTAATAAACCTTACTTTAAAACTAAACTGTGTCCGCATGAAAATTCTTCTTTCCTGCGAGACAAGAATTTGAGGTTGCTGCCATACTCGGAGTCAAAATTCCTGCAACAAACATACATGTATATCAGATAACACATTATAAAACAAAACTGCTTTTGTAACAGCTACTTGAGAATTCTCTTAAGTGTGTTAAAATTGCCAATTGTTTAGAATTACATTCTGCTTTTAATAATTTGAATAAACCATACCTATAGTTTACTATTAAACTTTAGCAATGCCCTCCTAATTTTTTTTTTTTTTTAGCAGATCGAATCAGTTGTCTGTCCTACAATTAACTTTTCCAACTGAAAGATACAACCTTTGAAACATTCTTCTGACTTTGAGGCTGCTAGGGGCCCATCTAGAAGTCCCAAAACCAGAAGAGTTCCAGGATTCCACTTCCCCGGACTCACAGTTCGTCAAATCTGCAAGTCAACTATACAATTCCCAAATTTATGGCAGATCTGAAAAAATACAAAATCACAGCAGGCAGGTGCTTCTTGCTCTCCGGGCACTCCTCATGTGCGCAGCCTCATCTCACCAGGGCACAGGCAGAGCCCCAAGGCCTGCCCCTTGAGAGGAGGATTTCTTGTGCATCACACGCTCCAGTCAGCTAACGGTGGAGGCAGGCCAATTTTATAATCAGGAAACATCTGATAATCCAAATTATTTTGAATGAGAATTACACTACTCAAATTTTTGTCTCAATCTTTGAGAGTTCCAGGGATCCTACTAGAATGCTCAAAGTCATGAGACCTGGTTTAGAATTCTGAAGAATTTAGAGGTCTAAATAAGTTTAACTTGTTAGACTTGATTAATACCAGGACAACACTGTAAGCTGAAGATCAAACAGTAAGAAAACATCATACACACTTTTCCCAATGGAGGTGGGGAATCTGATCTGGCCAGGGCCTGTTAAATTTGTTAGACCTCTCTAAAATTATTTACCAGGAGAAAAAAGGAGGTCAGTCACGGTCTGTCCCATCTCGTCTGTCAGTCACACATTCACCCAGTTCTGAACAAGAACAACTTAAAAATTCAAGACAAAGACAGAACTGGAGAAAGAATGTTAAAACAAAATCTAGTTTTTGTCTGGACAAAAATAATAGAACACCAACAATAATGACTAAACATATGCACAAACACCAAACACATCAGAACAGAGACATATAACTCTTAAACACTTTGCGATTTCCAACCTCTTCTTTGACATACTTTAACCTGGAGATATTTTATAGAACAAGTACTTAGGTTCCTCTCATGCTTTAAGTTAATTTAACAGTGGACCACTCTACATCAGATTATTTTTGTTAAATTCAGTTACAGAACACATGTTTTTCTTTAATCTTTTTTTCTCTTACTTTCCCTTTTTTCCCTTTTTTTTTGTTTTATTTATTTTAAATCTACCTTGCTTGAATTGCTTAACTCTCTTGTCAGCCTGTTCTGATCAACAGCATTCCCCATTTTATGTAGATGTTCTTCAAGCTCGGTGTCCAATTTATCCTGGGAGAAGGCTGAACCCATTTTATTGTCCTTTTCGCAGGATAAATTAAACACCAAGACCTTACTAGACTTCAAAATAAATCTGAAACTTACCTATATTTTAAAATAAAACTCCCTTTCCTACCAGTTTAGGAAAGACTTACAATACGTCCCACTTACCTGCTGGCCAGCCTCCTGGGACGACCCCTCGCCATATCCTCTCTTTCTCAGATCTCGGTGGGACCTCCATTTGTTGGCAACGCCTGCATTGCCACGTACCCCGAGCCGAGCGGAGGGACTAGGGTTATGAGACAGACAAGACAGACAACACACACAGCACACAGAGGCTCATTCTTGTGAAGTGAAGCCTTTATTCAAAGTCGAACTCTCTTATATAGTCTGCTCGGCCCCTCCCAGGATCTTCCCAATGGTTAAGCAACACCTAAGCTCCCCCAAGGACATGCAAAAAGGGGAAGCAGGAAGGAGGGAAATTGCAGTCAGGACGTGCAAGAATGGGAGGCAGGAAGGAGGGAAATTGCAGTCAAGCCACGGGCTAAATGTATCAGGCCATGATTGTCCTTCCTGTTACACCTTTGAGAAACAGCTGAGCTGTGGAGTTAACCCTTGGGAGACCGGGGCCTACACCTCCCCATCCAGAGAGAAGTTAGGAGCCCAAAGCCATTTTCAGACCATGGAAAACATCAGCTATGACAGCACATATGCGCGAAAGTGTATGTGATCCCTTTGGAACTGAATGTGTTGGTGAATTGCAACATTCGAAAGATTTAGCACAGGTCTTCCAAAGCCAAAATGTCTCCACTAGGCTCATGAACTTCACATACCATCAGGTTTTCCAGCAGATCTCTGGAAAACACTCTTTAGTCACTTCTCGTGTTTTGCCCATGGAGGCAATGATGATGAAATCAAACCTGTTGAGCACCCACACAAAACAGCGATGTAGATCCTCAGTACAGGCACTAACAACTCCACATACAGAGAGAAGTTCAGCACCCAAACTATGATCAGCTATCATGTAAAGCAACAACTGACATAGCAGCATATATGATTGAAATTGTATGTGGTCCCAGCGGATTTCAGTATGTTGATGACAGGCAATATTCGAAAGGGGCAGCACAGATCTTCCAGTGCCAAAGCTACTCCCCGTCACAGTATAACTTCACATATCATCAGCTTTTGTACCACATCTCTGGAAAACCCTGTTTGTTCACTGCTGGGGTCCGTGCGGTAGGTGTGGATGGCACGAAGGTGTGAAGAGAACAGCTCCCCTGTTTGGCAGGGCTCGGGGGAGCTTCCAGCTGTTTGGCAGGGCCCAGCGGATTTCTCTGGCCACCCTGACGCTGTTTCATCCCCTGGCTGCATGGACACTCAAGCACCCCACTTAGAATTTTGTATTCTTTGGAGGCATTGTTGTTTGCCCCTGTTGGACAGTTTTTGCAGGTTTTTGCAACTGATGTGAGCTTGAGAGTTGACGTCACTGATAATGTCTTGGTGAGTGGGCCTTTGACAACTTACACACAGGAGCACAATTAAGCCAATGCCATTTTTGGACACCTTATTGTGTGCTAATTATTGCTTCAGAATCTGGCCCAGACATACAACACGTCCTCTGGGAAGGGGCTTGATATATATATGTCTTAAATACCAATACAAGTGATGGGAGTGAGAGCTGAAACTACTATGGCAATAAACATAGTTATTGCTATCTCAAAGGCTAACCTGCCTTTACAATTTTTGGAGCCTAGTAAATGTAATTGCTTTAGCTGCTTTTATAATTTTAGCTAGAGGAATTAAGAGTACTTTTATTAATAAAAAAATGCTTTTGATTATTGCTTTATTGTTTATAGGGTTGTAGGGGTCTATAGTTGTAGGGGGATTTAACATTTTAAGTTCTGTTTTAGATTTTAGGTTTTTTCCCTTATAACCTATTTTCCCATTAAATGATGGGTAAATTGTTGATGTAAAAATGTGGTGGGAAAGTACTACTGATTAGCAGATAATCACATGTGCCTTGGCCTTGGAGTCCTGGCTGTTGCTCCATGGCTACTGTTGAAGAATAAACAATAGCTTGCTTTGAAGAATATGAATACAGTATTTTGCAAAATTATCTTTAGGAGCACCTGCTTAGCCTTGGAGTGCAGACGGAATGATCAAATGTCTGTACATGCCCCCTTAATTTTGAAAAGAAAAAAGAAAATTGAATAGTTGCTTGTGCAGAAACTTGAGAAGGGTTTTGAGTAAATAAAAAGGACAGCTTTTTCCTGGGCTGTTGTGAGAACGCACCAAGTGTCTGTGTCTGTGTCTTTCTTTATCGCCGACTCCACGCACCCTTCCCGAGCTCCGAACTCGGCTGGAGCTGGACTCCGGCAGTTCACTTCTCTTCCAATGCCGCTGGAGCACAGGATGATAAAATCAAGCATGTTGAGAACT
The DNA here is from genome assembly GCF_017591425.1 of Ochotona curzoniae. Lineage (NCBI taxonomy): Eukaryota > Metazoa > Chordata > Mammalia > Lagomorpha > Ochotonidae > Ochotona > Ochotona curzoniae. The sequence goes on along the minus strand of NW_024465540.1, from coordinate 637,133 downwards.
AACCAAAAACAAAGTTGTAGAACCTCACTCCAGGCGATAACACCTCCACATAAATAGAGAAGTTCAGCGTGCAAGCCATTTACAGCTGTGAAGTAAAACAAGTGCTCTGGCAGCACATATTCCTGAAAATGTATGTGATCCCTGGGGAACTCCTGCTGGTGAATGGCAACATTCAAAAGGGGCTGCACAGGTCTTCCAGAGCGAAAACGACTCCACGTGCCTGAATAACTTCACATACCATCACCTTTTTAAGCAGATCTCGGGGAAAGCACTTTTGATCACTTCTCCTATAAATGCCCATTGAGCAAAAGATGATGAAATCAAGGATGTTGAACACTCACACAAAAAAACAATTTAGATCTTCACCCTGGGCTATAACACCTCCACAAGTGGACAGAATTTTTTCAAAAGGCATTTATTGCTACCATGCAAAACAACAAATGATCTTTCAGTACATATGAGTGAAAATGTATGTGGTTCCTGGGGAACTAAATACGTAGGTAAAAGAAAACATTCAAAAGGGGAAGCACAGGTCTCCCAGTGAGAAAACAACTCCACTTCACTATTAACTTCACATACCATCAGCATTTCGAAGAGATGCCCACAAAACTTGTTTGGTCATTTCTCGTTCAATGTCCCTGGAGCCCAGGATGATGAAATCAAGCATGCTGAGCACGAACACTAAAAAGCAATGTAGATCCTCAATCCAGGCGCTAACAACTCCACATCCAAAGAGACGTTCAGCGAAAAGCCTTTTTATCTACCTTGGAAAACAACATCTCTTGCTGCACATATGCCTGAAATTGTATGTGATCACAAGGAAGGTGAGAGTTTGTTGGTGAACAGCAACATACAAAAGGGGCAGCGCAGGTCTTCCAGTGCCAAAATGAATACACTATGGTCTTAAACTCACATACCATCACTTTTTCAAGAAGATCACCGGTAAACAATGATTGGTCATTTCTCGTCCAATGCACATGGAGCCCAGGGTGATGAAAACAAGCACATTGAGAACCCACATTAAACAGCTATGTAGATGCCCACTCCAAGCGCTAACAACTCCACATCCTGAGAGAAGTTCAGCGAAAAGGCATTTTCTGGTAATTTGCAAAAAAATATCTCTGGCATCACATATGCCTGAAAGTGTATGTGATGCATGCAGAAATGGGTGTCTTGGTGAATGTCAACATTCGAAAGGCACAGCACAGGTCTTCCAGTGATAAAATGACTCCACTTGGCTCATTAACTTCACATACCATCATCTTTTCTAGCAAATGTCTTGGAAACACTGTTTAGAAACTTATCCTCCAAACCCAAAGGAGCCCAGGATGATGAAATCAAGCATGTTGTGCACCACAGTAAATAGGGATGTAGATCCTTACTCCAGGCACCTAAAACTCTATATCCAGAGAGAAATTCAGCACCCAAGCCTTGTTACTTACTATGGGAAAAAATATACTGGCTGCACATGTGCCTGAACATGTATGTCATCCCTGGGGAACTGAGTGTGTTGGCAAATGGCAGTATTTGAAATGGGCAGCATAAGTCTACCAGTGCCATAGGTACTCCACTTGGCTCTTTAACTTCACATACCATCAGATTTTCAAGCAGATCTCTTGGAAACAATGGTCACGTCTCGTCTAATGCCCATGGAGTCCAGGATGATGAACTCACGCATGTTGAGCACCACACAAAACAGTAATGTAGATCCTCACTCCAGCAGCTAACACCTCGACATTAAGAGAGAAGTTCAGCGCCCAAGCCATTTTTTGCTACCAAACAAAACAACAACTGATCTAACAACACATAAGAGTGACAATGTATGTGGTCCCTGTTAAAATAAGTACATTTGGGAAAGATATAATTCAGAAGGGGAAGCACAGGCCTTCCAGTGCCAAAGCAACAGCAGTTGGCTAATTAACTTCACATACCATCAGCTTTTCGAGGAAATCTCCAGGAAACCTTGATTGATCACTTCCCCTTCAATGCGCAATAATCCCATTATGATGAAATCAAGCATGTTGAGCAACCACACAAAACAACTATGTATATCCTCACTCGAGTCGCTTGTTTCCATCAGCTGTGAAGGAAACAAGAGCTGTGGCAGCACATATGCCTGAAAGCGTATGTGATCATAATGGAACTGAGTATGCTGGAAAATGGCTACATTCAAAGGGGGCTTCACAGTTCTTTAGGTGCCAAAACTATACCTCCTGGCTCATTAACTTCACATGGCATCGGCTTCTCAAGCGGCTCCGCGGTTAACCATGTTTAGTCATTTCTCGTCCAATGCCCATGGAGCCCAGGATGATGAAATCAAGCATGTTGAGCACCAACACAATATAGTAATGTAGATCCTCACTCAGGCGCAAACACCTCCACTTCCAGAGAGAAGTTCAGTGCCTAAGCCACATTTACCTAGTACGGAAAACAACATCTCTTGAAGCACATATGCCTGAAAGTGTATGTGGTCCCGGGGAACATAGTTTGTTGTTGAATGGCAACATTCGAAGGGGACAGCACAGGCCATCCCGTGTGAAATCGATTCCACTTGGCTCATTAACTTCACATACCATCAGATTTTCAAGCAGATCTCTTGGAAACCCTATTTGGTCACTTCTTTTCTGATGCCCTTGAAGCCCAGCATGAAGAAATCAAGCATGTTGAGCATCCATACAAAAAAAAAATGTAGATCCTCAGTCCTGGCGTCACAACTCCACATCCAGAAAGAATTTCAGTGCCCAAGCCATTTTCAGAACCATAGAAAAAACAGCTCTGGCAGAACCTATGAATGAAAGTGAAAGTGATCCGTGGGGAACTGAATATGTTGGTGAACAGAAACATGTGAAAAGTCAGCAGTTGTCTTGCAGTGCCAAAACGACTCCACCTGATCATTAATTTCACACACCATCAGCTTTTCTGCAGCTCACTGAAAAATCAGTTTTCGGCACTACTCGTCCAATGCCCATTTATCCCAGGATGATTAAATCAAGCCAGTTGAGCACCCACACAAAACAACTATGTATATCCTCACTTGAGGCAATAACAACTCTACATGAAAGAGAGTTCATCACCCAAGTCACTTTCAGCTACCATGCAAAACAGTACTATGTCAACACATATACTTGAAAGTGTATGTTGTCCCTGGGAAACTGAGTATGTTGGTGAATAACAGCATTCGAAAGGGGCAGTACAGGTCTTCCAGAGCCAAAATGAATCCACCTGGCTCATTAACTTCACATATCATCACCTTTTCTGAAAGATCTCCCTGAAATCCTCTTTGGTGACATCTCCTACAATGCTAATGGATCGAGGATAATGAAATCAATCATTTTGAGCGCCCCCACAAATCAAGGATGTACATCCTCACTCCAGGTACTAACAACTCCACATTCAGAGAGAAGTTCAGCGCCTCAGCCATTTTCAGGTACCATGGAAAACAATGGCTCTAGCAGCACGTATGCCTGAAACTCTATGTGATATCAAAACATTCAGACTGTGGCAGCACAGGTCTTCCAGTGAAAAAACCTACCGCACAAGACTCATTATATTCATATACCATCAGCTTTTCGAACAAATCTGCTAGAAACCCTATTTGGTTACTTCTAGCCAATGCCCATGGAGAAAAGCATTTTGAAACCAGCATGTTGAGCTAAGACAAAAAACATGTATTTAGATAATCATTCCAGGCAGAAATAATTTTCCAACCAAATAAAGTTCATTGCCCTTGCCATATTCATCTACCATTGAAAGCAACTGCTCTGGCAGCACATATGCCTGAAACTCTATTTCATACAGAGAATAGATAATTTTTTGGTGAAGGGTAGATTCCTAAAGAGGCAGCATAGGTCTTCCACTGCCAAAAGTACTGCACGTGGCTCATTAATTTCACATACCATCAGTTTTTCGAGCAGATCTGCTAGAAAATCTGTTTGGACACTTCTTGTTCAATGTCAATGGAGCCCAGGATGATGAAATCAATCATTTTGAGCACTAACACTAAAAGACAATGTGAATCCTCACTCCAGGCACTAACACCTCCATATCCAGGGAGAATTTCAGCACCTGAACTAATTTCAGCTACTGTGGATAACAAATAAAATGGTAGCACATACTCCGGGAAATGTATATGATCTCTGCAGAACTGAGTATGTTGGTGAATGGCAACGTTAGTTAGGGTCAGCCACCTCTCCCAGTGCCAAAATGACTCCAGGTGGATCATTCACTTCACATACCATCAGCTTTTCGAGCAGATCTCTCTAAAATCCTTTTTGGCGAATTCGTGTCCAATGCAAACACAGAGCGAGGATAATGAAATCCATCATGTTGAGCACCCACACAAAATAAAAATGTAGATCCTCATTCCCTGTGCTAACAACTCTGCATTCAGAGAGAAGTTCAGGAGCCCAGGCATTATCACCTACTTTGCAAAACAGGTACTCTGGCAGCACATATACCTGAAAGTGTATATGATCATTGGGGAACTGATTGTGTTGGTCAATGAATACATTCAAAAATGGCAGCACAGGTCGTCCAGTGACAAAACGACTTCCCTTGGCTCTTTAGGTTTACAAAAAACCATCTTTTCCAGCAGTTTTCTGGGAAACTTTGTTTGGTCACTTCTATTTATACGCCCCTCGAACCCAGGAAGATGAAATGAAGCACGTTGAGCACCCACACGAAACAACAATGTAGATACTCACTCCATCACTAACAATTCCACATCCAGAGTGAAGTTTGTATCCCAAGACTTTGTCTGCTATCATGTGAAACAATTGCTCTGGCAGCACATATGTCCAGAAAATAATGTGATCCCTGGGGAACAAAGGATGTTAGTGAATGCCAACATTCAAAAGAGGCAACGCAGCTTGTCCATTGCCAAAATGACTCCACTTGGCTATTCAACTTCACATACCATCAGCATTTCGAGCAGATTTCACGGAAACCCTGTTTTGTCTCTTCACTTAGAATGCCCATGGATCCCAGGATGTTGAAATCAAGCATGTTGAGCACCCACATAAAACAAGGACGTAGATCATTTCTGCAGGTACTAACAACTCTACGTGAAGAGAAGTTCAGCACCCAAGCCATTTTCAACTACATAGGAGTACTACAGGTGCTCTGGAGGTACATATAACTGAAAGTGCATGTAATCCCCAGGAAACTGAATGTGTTCCTGAATGGCAACATTCGAAAAGTCAGCAGGGGTCTTCCAGTGCCAAAATTAATCCACTTTGTAGTTTATCTTTATTAACCATCAGCTTTTCTATCAGATCTAGACCACTGTGTGGTCATATATTTCCAATGTCCATGGAAACCTGAATGATGAAATCAATCTTGTCGAACACCCACACATAACAGCGATGTAGTTCCTCACTCCAGGCGCTAACAATTTCACAACCAAAGACAAGTTCAGTGCACAAGGCGTTTTAAGGTACCATGCAAAACAATAGATCTGGCAGCACAAATGCCTTAAAGTATATGTCGGCCCTGGGGAACTGAGTGTGTTAGTGAATGGCAACATTGGTATGGGGCATCACAGACCTTGCAGTGCAAAAACGAATCCAAATGGCTCATTAACTTCAGATACCATCAGCTTTCCGAGCGGATCTGCAGGAAATCCTGCCTGTTTGGCTGCTACTCTTTTTATGCCCATGGAGCCCATGATGATGAAATCAAGCATGTTGAGAAACACATGAAACAAGTATGTAGATCCTCATTCTAGGTGCTAACAACTCCACATCCAGAGAGAACTTCAGCGCCTAAGCCATTTGCAGCTACCATTGATATCAACTGCTCTGGCAGCACATATGCCTGGAACTCTATGTGATACCGATGTGCTCATTGTTTTGGTTAATATCAAAATTCCGGGAGTTGCTGCACAGATCTTCCAATGCCAAAACTACCCCACATGGCTCATGAACTTCACATACCATCAACTTTTTGAGCAGATCTCTATGAAACACTATTTGGTCTCTTCGCTTAAAATGCCCATGGAGCCCAGGTTAATGAAACCAAGCATGTGGGACAACCACAAAAAAACAAGTATGTACATCCTCACTCCAGGTGTTAATAAATCTACCTCTAGAGAGATTTTCCGTGCCCAAGCCATTTTCATCTACCATGGAAAACAACTGCTTTGGCAGCACACATTCCTGAAACTCTATGTGATACCAAGGATACATAATTTTTTGGTGAATGGTAGTTCCCTAAGAGGCAGTATAGTTCTTGCAGTGTCAAAACTACCCCACATGATTCGGTAACATCACAATCCATCAGCTTTACAAGAAGATCTCCAGGAAACCCTTTTTGGTGACTTCTCTTAAAATGCCCATGTAGTCCAGGATGATGAAATCAAGCATGTTGAGCACCCACACAAAACAAGGATGTAGAATCTCAGTCCAGGTGCTAACACCACCATATCCAGAGAGATGTTCAATGCCTAATTATTTTCAGCTACCATGGAAAACAACTGCTCTGGTAGCACATTTACCTTAAATATTATGTTGCAAAAGTAACATAATTTGAGGGTGAATGGCAACATTCAAAAGCGGCAACACAGCTCTTTCAGGACCAAAATCTTCACTTGGCTCATTTATTTAGCACACCAACACCTTTCCTAGCAAATCCCTGGGATTACTTGATTCTCACTCTCCTACAAAATTGTTGAGCTCAGGAAGATGAGATGAAGCATGTTGAGCACCCACACAAAACAAGGTTGTAGATCCTCACAGGAGCTGCAAAGAACTCCACATATATAGATAACTGAGTGTGTTGGTGAATGGCAATTCACAAAAGGGGCAGCACAGGTCTTCCATTGCCAAAAACCTCCAAGGGACTCATTTACTTCACATACTATCAGCTTTTCGAGCAGATCTCCCAGAAACCCTGTTTGGTCACTTTTGGTCAAATGACAGTTGAGCCCATTACCCTAAAATCAAGCATGTTGAGCACCCACACAAAACGAGGATGAAGATCCTCAATCCAGGTGCTAATTCAACTTCCAGAGAGAAGTTCAGCGCCCAAGCCCTTACCAGCTACGGTGGAAAACAAGTGCACTGGCCACACATATGAAAGAAGATTTATGTTACATCTAAGGAACTGAATGTGTATGTGAATGACCTCTTTCCTATGGAGCAGCACTGTTTTTCAGGTCAAATATAAAGCTCTTGTTTCATTAACTTTAGATTCCTTTTGCTTAACCTGAACATCTCCTAAAAAAATGATTTTGTCAATTCTCGTCCTATTCCCATTGTTCATATTTGATTACATCAACCATTTTGAGCACTAACACACAACAAGGTGTAAACCCTCCTTCAAAACCATAATAACTCTAAAATGCAGAGAAAATGTCAGAATAGTTAAGGGAACAATTGGTTTTCAAGAAGGTGCAGCACCGATCTTTCCGTATCAAAAGTATGCACCTGGGTCATTATCTTCAAATTCCATCAGCTGTAACTACAAATCTCCCAGAAAGACGATTTTTCAGTTCTCATCTAATGACCATGGAGCACAGTATGATGAAATCAAGCATATTGATCACCCACAAAAAACAAAGATATAGATCATTACTCAACGTGGTAAGAACTCGACATCCAGAGATGAAATTAGTGCCCAAGCCATTTTCAGCCACCATTGTACTCAAATGTTCTGACAGGAACTATATCAGAATGTGCATTTTTCACCTAGGGAACTGAGTTGGTTTGTGAATGTCAACTTTCTGAAAGAGCAGCACAGATCTTCTGGTGACAAAACTACTCCAAATGGGCAATTATCTTCACATTCCATCAGGTGTATCAGCAGATCAACTGTAAAACCTGTTATGTCACTTCTTGTCCAATGCCCATTGAGGCCAGGATGAGGAAATTAAGCATGGCAAGCACCTACACAAAACAATGATGAAGATCCTCACTAAAGGCTTTAAGAACTCCACATCCAGAGGTAAGTTTTGCTTTCATTTCATTTTCAGCTACCATTGAAAAACTGGCCTAGAAACAATTATGCCTGGATGTTTATGTTTCAGTTTTGTAATCATGGATGTTGGTGAATGGTACATTTCAGAAGGTGCCCCACTGGTATTCCAGTGCCAAAAGTAATCCACATGGGTTAATTTAGTCACATTCCATCAAATTTAAAAGAAGGTGTCACAAACACCTTGTATAGCTACTTCTTTTTAAATGCCCCTTGAATCCACTATGAAGAAATCAAGCTTGTTGACCACTCCAGAAAAAAAGGATATTAGTCTTCACTAAACACAATAATAACTCCCAAATCCGCAGATAAGCACAGCTCCCAAGCCTTTTTTCAGCTACCATTGAAAAGAATTGCTCTATCTGCACATTTGTTTGAATGTGCATTTCAAACCTTGGAACACATGGTAATGGTGAATGGCAAATTCGCGAAAGGAGTAGCACAGGACTTACAGTGCCAAAGCTAATCCACTTTGGTCATTAACTTTACTTTGCATCGGCTTTATTAGCAAATCTGCTACAAATTCTGCTTTGCCCTCTGGTCCAATGAACATTGAACCCAGTGTGTTGAAATCAAGCATGTTGAGCACCCACACAAAACAAGGATGTAGATCCTCACTCCAGGCACTAACAACTCCAAATCCAGAGAGAAGTTCAAAAACCAAGCCATTTTCACCTACCCTTAAAACTGCTACTCTGGCAGCACATAACCCTGAATGTGTGTCTGATATCTTGGAAATCATGGTTTTTGTGAAGGGGCAATTCCCGAAGGAGAAACACGGATCTTCCAGTGCCAAAACCACTCCACGTGGGTCTTTATCACCCCATTCATCAGTATAATTAGAATATCTCCCAGATAACCTATTTTGTGACTTCTTGTCCACTGCCATTTGAACCCAGCATGATGAAATCAAGCATGTTGATCACCAACACAAAACAAGGATGTGAATCATCCTTAACAGCCAAAAAAACTATTCATCCAAAGACAAGTTCAATGCCCAATCCGTTTTCAGCTACCATTGAAAACAACTTCTCTGGCAATACATATTGCTGAATGTACATGTTAGAGTTAGCGAATTAAGAATGTTGGTGAATTGCAACTTTAAAAAGAACAGCACAGGTCTTCCAGGCCAAAACTATTCCAATTGTGTCATTAACTTCACCATCTTGCAGCTTTACTAGCAAATCATTTGCAAGCCTGTTTAATCATTTTATGCCCAATGCCCATTGAGCCCATTATGATGACTTCAGGCACGTTGAGCCCCCAGAAACCAGGATGTAGGTCCCCACTAAACTCGCTAAGAATTCCAAATGCAGAGAGAAGTCCTCGCATAAGCTATTTTTGGATACTAATGAAACATTTGCGTTGGCAGATTGAAAGACTATGTGACACTTAGGAAACTCATGATTTTGGTAAGTGGCAACTTCACAATGGAGCAGCACAGGACGTCCAGTGCCAATACTATTCCAATTGAATCATTCATTTCCCATTTCATTAGCCTTAGTAGCGGATCTCCCAAAAATCATGTTTAGTCATTTTCCTTCTATAACACGTGAGTCTAGTATGATGAAATCAAACATGGTTTGTACCCACACTGTTTGGTCACTTCTCGCCCAATGCCCATGGGAGCCCAGGATGATGAAATCATGTATTTTGAGCACCCACACAAAACAAGGATGTAGATCCTCACTCCAGGCGCTAACAAATCCACATCCAGAGACAAGTTCAGCGCCCAAGCCATTTTCAGCTACCATGGAAAACAACTGCTCTAAGCACGTAAGCCTTAAAGTACATGTGATACCTAGGGAACTCATGTTTTGTTTTTGAATGCTTTTTTACCGAAAATGCAGGATAGGTCTTCCATTGCCAAAACTACTCCACTTGGGTCACTTAGTTCAGATTCCATCAGCTTTGCTAGCTTATCTTTGGAAACTCTGTTTTTTTTTTTTTGCTTGTTTGTTTTGTTTTGTTTTTTTTTTTTTTACAGCTTTTCCAATGCCCATGGAACCCAGTTTTATGAAACAAGGCATGTTGCGCACCCACACAAAACAAGGATGTAGATCCTAATTTAGCAGGCTAAGAACTCCACATCCAGAGGGAAGTTCAATTCCCTAGGTATTTTCAGCTACCTTTGAATATAACTGCTCTGGCAGAACATCCAGCCCACATACATATTGATAATTGCTTTTCTGTCAAGCCACCCCCTACTCCTGTCCTGTTTCATTCTCTCCTGTGGGACTCGTTACCAACGAGGGTGATGCCCATTATTTTCCTACTAAGCCACTCCGAATTTTGGATTGTGCACTCTCCAGTTGGTTCTGGCATTTCACTAAACAAAATTTGCACCTGGTGCGTTTCTCTGCCATCTGGTGATGTAGCCAAGCCCAGCCAACCCTCATCCACTCTGATTTTGCTTGCACCAGTCTGAACAGTCAGCCCAATCCTGCCCCTTTTCCAATCTAGCTCACATGAGTCCCAAAGTTGTTCTCTTCACCTGTGTCAGTCTTTGCCTTCAATGCTGTGTCATAATATCCCTGCCTCCTGCACACCAGTTGGTGTAAGAGCCTAGGTTGAAATGACATGTGCTCCATCCTGATTTCTATTCTTTTTTGTGAGTTGAAGTGTGCTTGGCCCTGCCAAGTCCTCCCCCTTACAGTGGCAGCTCAGCCCACCCCACATCTTGTTTTAGGATGCTCCTTCGGGTGGTGCCTCCTTGTCCTGCCCAAAATATCATCAGTTCCTTTACCGTTGAATAATGGCAGATTCCATGGTCACTCCTAGTTTAGCCTCTCACCACCCCAGCTTGTGAGCTAATCTGCAGAACTTGTATTTCCACATTTTTAGGCCCACACTTCCCACATAGTTTGCACTCGGTCCAAATTTTCTCACTTGCTGGTTAGCGTCTTGTCCCTGCTGAATGTGACCAATACACTATTCTACCTCCCAATCAAGTAATGGTGCCCAGCTAGACAGGCCCCCATCCATGGATTTGGTGTGGACTGGTGTGTGACTGTCAGTGATGATCTATGCTAATAGTCCATGTCAGGATTCATAATTTGGCTGGTGATTCAGTCTGGCCCAAATGGATCTTATGGACACTTCCCTCCAAATCATCAGGTCTCAGTCCCCACACTTAACAGAATGTTTCAGGAACCTGTAACTGGGAATCACCCAGAATTCATCTCTCTCGGGCACTAAGGCTGGCCTTATTCATAGGAGTTCCTAAGCAGCAATTTCATATCTTAAAACCCCAGAGGTTGCCGCTGGGCAGCTAGCAGGCAGAGCCTGGCACCAATTGGTGCACTGGCTTCCCAAACCCATGGACTCAGTCACTGACTTTTAGCAGTGGTTTTGACCAGGGTTCCCAGTCTCAGATCTGGCCTAGTAGGGTCACCCTCCACAGCTGCCACACTGTGGGGGACAGCCATCTGCCCCCAACCCCAAGGGCACAAATCCTCCCAGACTCGTGCTGCTGCCAGCTATTGGTGGAAGTGCGAAGCTAGGACTTCAATCCCATTCCCAAGGTTCTCTTGTGGCGCACTGACCCTGAGGGAAGATTCCTCTGGGTCCTGGGAAATGACAAGGGCTCAGTCATTGCCTTTTGGCAGTGTTTTTGGCCTGAGTCCCCAGCCTTGTATCTGGCTCAGCAAGGGTGCTCCACACAACTGCCACCCACAAGGTATAGTAAACAGTTTCATTGTAAGTCCATTTTTGTCTGGAAGTAGAGATGCATGCTACATTGTAACCTCACATCTGGATGTCCATTTCACAGTCACTGTACTTCCCCTTAAATGAAAAGCCACAATACTAAATCAACAATAAGAATAAAAAGAGAAATTTACAATGCCATGAAGTTGAGTAATTTGACTAGATATGACAGTCTCCATTGCACAGCTATTATACATTCCCTTAAATGAAAAGCTACAAAAGAGTATGAAAACAGGAAAAAAAATAAATTAACCAAACCATGAAGTTAAATAACATGCTACTGATTGATTAATGTGTCACTAATGAAATGAAAAGAAAATCAAGAACCTTCTTGATTGCATCTTGGTCTTTTGCCTAAGGTCAGTTAAAGAACCTTCTTGAAGAAAATCATGGTACTGTAGGATCTGAGTAATTGAATAATCTAATCAGAAAAAAACAAAAACATGAAAATCCATGAGATATAGCTTCTGCTGATCTTTTTGGTAAAATGTGTCTCTTCTATACAACAAATAGATGGGTTTTGCTTTTTAATCCAGTCTACGAATCTATGATGCTTGATTGAGCTTATGCCAATTTATTTCAGGTTTAATATGTATAGGTGGTGCTTTGGTCCTATCATTTTAGGAATGGGGTGTTCATTAATTTATTCTTCTTGTCATTTTACTGTGATGTTCTTTGCATTTACCTTTGATTTTGTTGTGTGCTATTCCACTTCTCTGTCAAGAGAACATCTTAAAATATCATTTGTAGTGCAGGTTTGGAAGAGACAAATTCTTTCAATTTTTCTTTACTGTGGAAGAATTTTATTTCATTTTCAGACAAAAGAAATCCATGCGGGATGTGTTATACTGGGCCAACAATTTCTTTTCCTTTTGGAATCTGGAATATGTCATTCCATTCTGTTCTTGCCTGTTGAGTTTCCTGTGAGAAGTGTCCTGTAAGTTTAATTGACATTCCTTTATATATCAGTTCATTTTTTTCAAATGCACATTTCAGGATCTTTTCCTTATGTTCAGTTGAAGAGAGCTTGATGATCATATGTCGTGGTGAAGATCGCTTTTGGTCAAGCCTGTTGGGGGTTCCGTGCCCCTGCTGGATCTTTTTTCCCAATGCTTCCTCTTGAGTAAGGAAAAGTTCCCTTATTATTTCATTATATACCTTTCCTCTTTTTTTATTATGTTGCATTGTGTGACATAGTTTCATAGGCTTTGGGATACCACCAACCCCTCCCCATTCCTTCCCCCCATGGTAGATTCCTCCACCTTGTTTTAGTATTACAGATCAAATTAAGTCCAGAGTCATTCTTTGCAAACATATACCAAGCATAGTGTACAGGATCTTATTGTCCAGATAAATTCAACAATTTCTTGGGGAGACCATCTCTGGTCTAAAAGTAGAGCTGGCAGAATATTATCCTGATCAATTGAAAGCCCCAACAACAATTAAATCATTATGGAATTAATTGACATGGTATTGAATAATCAATATGTTGAAACTATGTAAGTTCTTAACCATTTCGTGTGACTACTTCATTGACATTCCATTTTTTTTTTTATTTGTACACAGAACCGGATGCTATGCCCCTTAAAGTGGCTATATGGTACTATTTACCTGTCTCATGTCTGCTTTCATTTTAGTATTTAGTAGTTTATGGTGTTGAAACATAATTTTGCTGAACTTGGCAGACTTTAGGATAGTCTAAACTACTTATAAATCTAATAAGGCATTTGTTGAGGTGCAGAACAGTTTTAGGAGGGGTGTGCAGAGAAATCCTCAATACGCTAGTGAGGAGTAACTTATCTTTGTGTCCTGTCTAGTAACATATATGTGGATCCACAATGACTGTTTACTGTCTGGTTCTATGCTTTCCTTATATTTCTCTATCTATTCTAATTTTTTGAGAGGGTGGGGCTCCGGAATCACCCTGATGGTCATTGCAATAAAGGGTGGGGATCTATAGTTGGAACTAACTAGGCTCCTCTCCCTAGTCCCAAAGGAAGTTTACTGTTCCTCTGTTTCTGCAGACCACTCTGGGCTTCTGGCTGTTGTTCCAATGACTTTGGATTCTGCAAGGAAGGAAGGACTTGGGCTTCTTCCATCCCATGTGGGGAATCCAAATGGGGGTGGATGACCTCAGAGTTCTCAGCCTCAGAAGGCACTTCAATTCCCTGTGGTCTCCTTGGCGGTTGGGATATAGTCCTTGGTGCCCATACTGATAATCATTGGTGAGGATCTGAGAGTCTTCAGGGTTGAGATACCAGCATCCTCCTGTCCACCTACTCCACTCTGTGATCCTGCCCTGCTCTGTGCATATGACCTCCTGGTAAAAGGGTGTCAGGATTTCTCTTGATTCTCCCTATATATGTTTGTAGTTTTAATATTGTCTAATACTGCTTTGAGTCTGTTCTCTATGAGTTACTTGTTATGTTCCTGATAGGTTATACTTAACGTCTACCCCACACATTCTAGGGAGATGGAAGATTTCTCTGCTTTTCCCCCACCCCATTTCCAAGTATCTTAGGGTCTTAACAGTATATTAGGTTTTACAATACTTTGATGCAGATCATAAGCAGTCTGATATGCATTGATTATTGATTCATTGATTACACCACATGATCTTATTGCATTAGATAGGTGCTGTTTAAGGTTGAAATAACATTACAATATACAGGTACTGTTTTCTGAATTAACATCATTTCACCTTCAAATAAGGCAAACGTGTGGTATCTAACCTTCCAGGATTGGCTCATTTCCTTTATCATAATGTTTTCCAGGTGGGACCATTTGGCCACAAAAAGCTGCATTTCATTGTTTGTTTGTTTATTTGTTTGTTTTAATAGCTGAGTAGTATTCCATGGAGTAAATGAACCATAGCTTTCTTATCCAGTCTTTACTTGATGGGCATTTCAGTTGCTTCCAAATCTTTGCAATTATTGACTGTGCTGCTATAAACATATGGGTGCACGTTGGTTCCTCGTGTAACAGGTGTTTTGGATATATTCCTAGGAGTGCTATGCTGGATCATATGGTATGCTGATTTTGAGTTGTTTGAGTGTTCCCCATACTGATTTCCATAGAAGTTGTACCAACCTGAAGCCACACCAGCAGTGGAGTAGGGTTCTCTTTTCCCCACATCCTCACCAGCAAGCGTTCTTAATGGTTTTTTGTATGTGTGCCATCGTAACTGGCATTAGGTGGTAACTCACTGTTATCTTCATTTGGATTTCCCTTATTGCCAGGGAACTGGAGCATTTTTTTTTTCATGTGTTTCTTTGCCATTTGGGTTTGTTCATTTGTGAAATGTCTTCCCATTTCCTGTGCCCATTTCTTGAGCAGTTTGTTTTGGTTGTTAAGGAAATCTTTGTTTATTCTGGAGATTAGCCCCCTATCACCTAGATAGTGTGCAAAGATCTTCTCCCATTCTGTGGGTTGCTTTTAAACTTTGTTGATTGTGTCCCTTGCTGTACCGAAGCTTCTTAGTTTGATGAAGTCCCATTTGTTTATTTTGCTCTTGATTGCTGGTGATGTTGGTGTCCTTTTTAGGAAATCAATTCCTACACCTAAATCTTGTAGTGTGTTTCCTACATTTTCCTCCAAATGTTTGAAAATTTCTGGATGTAGGTTTAGGTCTTTTATCCTTTTAGATTTGATCTTAGTGTATGGTGAGAGGTATGGGTCTATTTTCTTGTTTCTACAGGCTATCAACCCACTATCCCAAAAGCATTTATTGAAGAGACCTTCCCATTTGCTTGGATTGTCATCTGATTATTTTCTCAAAAATTATTTGGCTGTATCTGTGTGAGTTCCCTTCTGTTAATTCTAATTGGCTCCATTGATCCTTCTCTCAATTATTGTACCAGTACCAGGCTTTTGTGACAACCACTGCCCTATAGTATATCCAGAGGTCTGGAACTGTGATTCCACGCGTTAACTTCCTATTCTTCATGATGGTTCTAGCTATTCATGGTTTTTTGTTTCCAGATGAACCTTTGTATCATTGTTTCCAGCCCAATGAAGAATGTTTTGGGCAATTTGATTGGGATTGCAGTGAAAGTGGATATTGCTTTTGGTAGTATAGACATTTTAATGATATTGATTTTACTTAACCAGGAGCATGGGATGTAGCTCTATCTTTTGAGGTCTTGTTCGATTTCTTTTTCAAATAATTTGTAGTTTTCTTCAAATAGGTCTCCTACATTTTTGGTTAGATTTATTCCTAGATACTTCATACTTTTCTCTGTTATTTTGAATGGTACCTTGCTCTTTAGATCTTCTTCCATGTTGAGTCTGTTTGCATACATTATGGCAATTGATTTTTGTTCATTTATTTTGCAACCTGCCCTGCTATGAAAGTCGTGTATAAGTTCTAACAGTCTCTGTATTGCATCTCCTGGTTCTTCTATGTAAAGATCTTGTCATCTACAAATTGTGAAAGCTTGACTTCTTCATTTCACATTTTGGTTACATTAATTTATTTTTCTTGTCTTTAAGCCTCTGCGAGTGCCTCTAGGACTATGTTGAATAGCAGTGGAGATAGCAGACATCCTTGTCTTGTTCCAGATCTCAGTGGAAACGAATCCAGTTTTTCTCCATTCAGTATGATGCTGGCATTGGGTTTTTCATATACTGCTTTGATTATGTTGTGGAATGTTCCTTCTATGCCTACCTGGGTTAGGGTTGTTAACTTAATGTGATGTTGGATTTTGTCGAAGGCTTTTTCTGCAACTATTGTTAACATATGATTTTTGTTTTCCAGTTTTTGGATGTGGCGTATCACATTTATGGATTTCCGAATGTTGATCCATCTCTGCATTCCCGGAATGAATCCTACTTGATCTGGATCAATGATCTGTGTGATGTTGTTTAGCATTCTATTGGCTAGGATTTTACTGAGAATCTTGTTGTCACTGTTCATCAGGGAGATTTGTCTGTAGTTTTCCTTCTGTGTTGGTTCTTGATCCGGTTTTGGGATTAAGGTGATATTGGCTTCATAGAATGAGTTTGGAATGGTTGCTTACTTTTCCACTGTTTTGAAGAGCTTGTAGAGGATTGGGGTTAGCTCTGCTTGGAATGTTTGTAGAATTCTGTTGTGAAGCCATCTGGGCATGGGCTTTTGTTTGTTGGGAGATCTTTAATTGCTGAATCAATCTCTGCTTCAGTTATGGGTTTGTTCAGGTGTTTGGTTCC
The DNA here is from genome assembly GCF_017591425.1 of Ochotona curzoniae. Lineage (NCBI taxonomy): Eukaryota > Metazoa > Chordata > Mammalia > Lagomorpha > Ochotonidae > Ochotona > Ochotona curzoniae. The sequence goes on along the minus strand of NW_024465540.1, from coordinate 620,267 downwards.
CTCTGAGGTACGGTTTGGTAAGTGGTGGAAGTCTAGGAACATTTGCATTTCCAAGTGATTATCTGATTGGTTGGAGTAGAGTTCTTTGTAATGATTTCTGATGATTTTCTAAATGGTTGCAGTGTCTGCTGTTGTGTTGCCTTTTTCTTCCTTGATGCTGTTAACTCTTGTTTTCTCTTATTTTTTCTTTGTCAGTCTGGCCACTGGAGTGTCTATTTTATTTATCTTCTCAAAAAAACAGCTTTTTTATTCATTATTTTGTGTATAGTCCTTTTTGTTTCTTTTCGATAAATAAATCAAATAGATTTGTCCCCTTGTTTTGATAATTTCTTGTTTCCTCTCATTTGTAGGGTCAATTAGCTGCTGTTTTTACAATCCCTGCAGGTGGTTGCTTAATTCCTGTATTTGATGCCTTTCTTGGGGCTTGATATGAGCACCAATTGCAATGAGCTTATCACGTAACACTGCTTTTGTGGTGTCCCACAAGTTTTGGGCTGTTGTATCAGTTTTCATTGGTTTCCATAAATTTTTTATGTCATCTTTAATTTCTTCTCTAACCTATTCTTTATTTAATAGCATATTGTTCAACCTCCAAGAGTTTACATATTTCCTGGGGTATTTTGAATTGTTGAGTTCCAGTTTCATTCCATGATGGTCTGAGAAGGTACATGGGGACTTTGGAGAAGATGGCCGACATAGGAGGAAGGCTGTGAGGGAGAGCCCAGTGAGAGAGGGATAGAACGCTACAGAAGCAGCAAAGAGGAACAGCAAAGAGCCGCAGGGAGAATTGCATGAAGTTCCATGGACAGTATGGAGCCAAAAAGATCCACACAACTCGGAAAAACAATGAGAACAAAACAAAACAAAACAAAAGGCAGGGAAGATGGCGTCCTGCTCCCGACCTGCTTAGTCACCTTTAAGGGCAGCCGACAGGAGACACAGCTGACCCAGAGACAAGAAAACCTGGAGGGATCGTCACCAGCAAAGGTCTTCAACAGCAGCAGAGGTAGACTGCAACAGCCTGAGGTTCGGGTGAGCCAGGGAAGCGTTAACAGCTTCTGGAGCCAGCTTTCCAGGGCAGGCACAAAGCCCGAGCCTCTTGGGTGCTCCTCTCACCCTCCCTTCCCGCAGAGATTCCAGCCTCTAAGAACACAGGGCAAGTGCCTTGAAACTGCCGAAACTGTGCCTTGGAGGTGGCGCACAGTGGTCCTATGTGCTAAGAAGGCACAAAGAAAGTGCCCCAAATATTCCCACGCTGTGTGGGCCAGTGCATCTCAGTGTGCAGAAACTACCAGAGAGGGTCTGGAATCCCCCACACCCTGATATCCTGGTGGGGGGTGACACACCAGGAGGGTTCTGAACACCGAGCCAGGCTGTGCGGTCCCGCCACACAGAAGCCGCCTCCATAGAGCACCTGGCTAGCCACTTGCCACGCAGTTCTGTGTGCAGGGGATACAACAGGGGGGCTCTGAACACCACCGTGCAGTGCTGTGTGACCCCGCCACCCAGAAGCCACTCTCATAGAGTGACTTGCCCACTCATCGCCTCACACCCCACAGTCCTGAGCGTGGGCGACCCAACAGGAGAGCTCTGAAAACTTCTGCACCATACTGGCACCATGCCAACCCGCCATAAATTCACTTTAACAGTGCGCCTGAGTCACTCCTCCGCCGCAGTCCCGTGTAAGGGATTCACACCAGGAGGGCTCTGAACACCCACATGCCATGCGTGGTGGAACTTCTGCACAAGAGCCACGCCCAGAAAGTAGCTCACCCATAGTCCCGTGTGTGGGCGACACACCAGGTGGGCTTTGAAAAACCCTGCAGTCCCTGGCACTGAGAACTCATGTAGAAAGCACATAAAATCTTCAACATCCTGTGGATTCCCATGCAGGGGGCACACCCAGAGAGCACCTTCATCCCTCCACATCCTGGGGCACTGCACCTGTAGAGGAGGTGCCCAGAGTATGCCTGGAATCCACAGGGCCCCCAAGGTGGTGCCCTAAAGTCCCGGGCACTGAGGACGCACCAAACGTGCCTTGAAAATTCCCACGTCCTGCAAAACCATACCTGCAGGCTCCAATCTCTACAGGAAAGTGCTTGGCGACCCCTCAACATAAGAGTTCCTTGGCCTCACCAAAATACATCAACGCAATGGGAAGAACTATCAGAAAAAGTTGTGCTCCAGATGAAAGAGCCAGCACTCCACCAAAAAAGGACCAAAAGAAATTATCAATATCGGGGATGCGAGATGAAGTCATGGAAGATTTACTAGACAAGGAATTTTTAAAAATAATGCTAAAATTCATCAGAGATCATTTAAAGAAGTGGGAAGACTTCAAGAAGCACATAGTCACCTAAATATGACAAGTCAAAACCAAAATGGTTGACCAGGAACTCAAAATTGAAAGTCTGACCAACAGTATAAATACAGCAGAGGAAAGGATCTCTGAAAAGGAAGACATGCAAAATGAAGGTACCCAGCTAGTTAAACAGCTGGAGACAAGCCTCAGCAAATCTAATAAAATGATACAAGAAATGAAAGATCACCTGAGAAAATCGAATATTCGGATTGTGGACCTTCTCGAAGGAGTAGAAAGAGAATCAGGAATGCAAACGGTGCTTGACGAAATTACAAGGAAAACTTCCGAAACACTTGGAACACAAATCCAGCCCAAATACAGGACAGACAGAGAACTCCCAACAGAAACGATCCAAAGAGATCTTCACCCAGACGCATGGTGCTCAAGTTCTATTCCAACGAAGACAAAGAAAGAATCCTGAGACAAGTACGAAGCAGAGAAAAGATCACATACAGGGGAAAACCAATTAGAATCACGGCTGACTTCTCCGAAGAGACCCTACAAGCAAGGAGAGAATGGACAAAGATCTTCCAAGTCCTGAAACAAAACAACTGTCAACCAAGAATAATGTACCCAGCAAAGATCTCATTTGTATGTGAAAATAAAATCAGATACTTCCATAGCAAAGAAAAACTAGAAGAATATGTTTACAGAAAACCTGCTCTGCAAAATCTCCTTAGAAATGCTCAAACCAGGCCTGGCGTGGTGGCGCAGTGGTTGAGGTCCGCGCCTTGCACTCCTGTGATCCCATATGAGTGCTGGTTCTGGACCCGGCAGCCCCGCTTCCCTTCCAGGTCCCTGCCTGTGGCCCGGGAAGGCAGTTGAGGACGGCCCAAAGCTTTGGGACCCTGCACCCACGTGGGAGTCCCAGAAGAGGCTCCTGGCTTAGGATCGGCATAGCATCGGCCGTTGCGCTCATGTGGGGAGTGAATCATCGGACGGAAGATCTTCTTCTCTGTCTCTCCTCTCTGTATATCCGCCTTTCCAATAAAAATAAAATAAATCTTTTTAAAAAAATGAATTAAATTTTTAAAAAATTTAAAAAAAGAAATGCGCTAATCCCAGAAAAAAAGGAGGCAAACCACAAACAAGGATGGCAAATAGAAAGGTCTGCAAACTAAAGCCCACATACAGAAGGCAGTTACACAGATAACAACACACACAAAACACAATTGCATGGTAGGGCAAAATCGCAACCTCTCAATTTTAACTCTCAACACAAATGGTCTAAATTCTCCAATCAAAAGACAGAGATTAATAGAATGGATCATCAAACAAGACCCAACCATCTGTTGCCTACAAGAAACACATCTAACCAGAAAGGATGCAAAGAAACTGAAAGTGAAGGGATGGAAAAAGATACTTCACGCCAATAGACGTGAAAAAAAGCTGGGGTAGCTATCCTAATTTCAGACGAGATAGACTTCAAGCTAACTAACATCAAAAGAGACAGGGAAGGCCATTTTATACTGGTGAAAGGAATGATCCATCAAGAAGCAATCACCATCATTAATGTTTATGCACCGAATATTAATGCACCTAGTTATGTAAAGCAATTACTTACAGACTTAAGGGAAGACATAGATACCCGCACAATTCTTGTAGGCGATCTCAACACGCCTCTAACACCAATGGACTGGTCTACGAAACAAAAACTCAACAAAGAAACAACAGAGCTCACACAAACAATAGAACAACTGGACTTAGTAGACATATATAGAACTTTTTATCCTAAGGCCACAGACTATACATTCTTCTCAGCGGTGCATGGCACCTTCTCCAGAATCGACCACATGATAAGACACAAAGCGAATCTAAGTAACTTCCAAAAGATTAGAATCATACCATGTACCCTCTCAGACCACCATGGAATGAAACTGGAAATCAACAACTCAAAACTCCCCAGGAAATATAGACACTCTTGAAAGTTGAACAATATGCTATTAAATGAACAATGGGTCAGAGAAGAAATTAAAGATGAGATAAAAAAATTATGGAAACCAATGAAAACTCCGATACAACATTCCAAAACTTGTGGGACACCGCCAAAGCAGTGCTACATGGTAAACTCATTGCAATCGGAGTCCATGTCAAGGCCCAAGAAAGATGCCAAATACAGGAACTAACCACAACATTCAAGAACTGGAAAAACAGCAGCAGAAGAGCCCTACACAAAAGACGAAACAAGAAATCATCAAAACAAGGGAGGAGATAAACCAAATAGAAATCAAAAAAACTCTACATAAAATCAACAAATCAAAAAGTTGGTTTTTTGAGAAAATAAACAAAATAGACACTCCATAGGCCCGACTGACCAAAAAAAAAAAAAAAAAAGAACAACAACAAACAAACAAAAACAAATGAAAAAAACAAGAGAAAGCAAGAATCAACAGCATTTAAGATGAAAAAGGCAATATAACAACAGACACTGCAAACACTAAGAAAATAATTAGAAATTACTATAAAGAACTGTACTCCAACAAATTTGAGGATCACCAAGAAATGGAAAACTTATTGGACTCTCACCACTTACCAAAACTTAGTGCAAAGGCAACTGAAGAATTAAATAAACCCATAACCGAGGCAGAGATTGAAGCAGTAATCAAGGATCTCCCAACAAAGAAAAGCCCATGCCCAGACAACTTCACTACAGAATTCTACAAAACGTTCCGAACAGAACTATCCCCAATCCTCTACAGGCTCTTCAAAACAATAGAGAAGGAAGAAACCCTTCCAAACTCAAGCTATGAAGCCAAGATCACCTTAATCCCAAAACCGGACAGAGAACCATCAGAGAAGGAAAACTACAGACCTACTTCTCTGATGAACATTGATGCTAAAATTCTCAACAAAATCCTAGCCAATAGAATTCAAAAAATCATCAGACAGATCATTGATCCAGATCAAGTAGGATTCACCCCTGGAATGCAGGGATGGTTCAACATTCATAAATCCATAAATGTAATACACCACATCCAAAAACTGCAAAACAAGAAACACATAATAGTATCAATAGATGCAGAAAAAGCTTTCAACAAAATCCAACACCTCTTCATGCTAAAAACTCTAGCCAAGGTAGGCATGGATGGAAAAATCCACAGCATAATCAAAGCAATTTATGAACAACCCAACGCCAGTATCATACTGAATGGAGAAAAGCTAGAACCCTTCCATGTGACAGTCCACTGGCCCGACTGGATCTGGAACTGAGATCTGGAAAAAGACAAGGATGCCCGCTATTACCACTGTTATTCATCATAGACGTAGAGGTACTTGCAGATGCCATAAGACAAGAAAAAGAAATGAAAGGCATACGAATAGGAAACGAAGAAGTCAAGCTTTCACTATATGCAGATGACATAATCCTATACATAGAAAAACCAGGAGACTCAATACAGAAACTGCTAGAACTTATACGAGAGTTTGGCAGAGTGGCAGGGTACAAAATTGATTATCAAAAATCAACAGCCATAGTGTACGCAAATAACAGCAAGATCTAACCAATAGGATACTATTCAAAATAACAGAGATATGTATGAAGTATCTGGGAATAAATCTAACCAAAAGTGTAGGAGGCCTATTCAAAGAAAACTACAAACTATTCAAAAAAGAAATTGAACAATACCTCAAGAGATGGAATAACATCCCATGCTCCAGGATACGTAAAATCAATATCATTAAAATATCTATACTACCAAAAGCAATATATACATTCAATGCAATTCCAATCAAGTTGCCCAAAACATTCTTCACAGAACTGGACACAATGATTCAAAAGTTTATCTGGAAACACAAAAAATTACGAATAGCTAGAAACATCCTGAAGAATAAGAAGTTAGCAGGGGGAATCACAGTTCCGGGCCTCTGGACATACTATAGAACAGTGGTTACCAAAACAGCCTGGTACTGGCACAAAGACAGGAAGGAAGATCAATGGAGTAGAATAGAAGCACCAAAAGGGAACCCACACAGATACAGCCAATTGATCTTTGACAAAAAGACCAACGACAGCCCAAGCAAATGGAAAGGACTCTTCAGCAAATGTTGTTGGGACAACTGGCTGATAGCCTGCAGAAACAAAAAGATAGACCCACATCTATCACCATACACTAAGATCCAATCCACATGGGTAAAAAACCTAAACCTACATCCAGAAACCTTCAAACTCTTGCAAGAAAATGTAGGAAATACCCTGCAAGACCTAGGAGTAGGTCCCGACTTTCTAAGAAGGACACCAAAAGCAATAGCAGTTGAGAACAGAATAAACAAATGGGTCCTCATCAAACTAAGAAGCATCTAAACAGCAAGGGAAACAATCAGCAAAGTAGAAAAGCAACCCACAGAGTAGGAGAAGATCTTTGCACACTACATAGGCGATAGGGGGTAATCTCCAGGATATACAAAGAACTTCAAAACAAGCAAAACACCAAAACAAACAAGCCACTCAAGAAATGGGCACGGGAAATGGGCAAACATTTCACAAAGGAACAAGCCCAAATGGCAAACACACATATGAAAAAATGTTCCAGCTCCCTGGCAATAAGGGAAATCCAAATTAAGACACCGATGGGGTACCACCTAACCCCAGTAAAATTGGCCCACATAAGAAAGAACACCAACGACACTTGTTGGCGAGGAAGTTGGGAAAGGGAACCCTATTCCACTGCTGGTGGGGCTGCAGGTTGGTACAGCCTTTATGGAAATCAGTATGGAGAACAGTTAAACAACTCAAAATCTGCATATGATATGACCCAGCAATAGCCCTCCTAAGAATATATCCAAAACACCTGTTTCACCACAAACCAAGATGCAACCCTATGTTCCTAGCAACACAATCAGTAATGGCCAAAACATGGAAACAAACGAAATGCCCATCAAGTGAAGACTGGATAAGAAAGCTTTGGTTCATTTACTCCATGGAATACTACTCAGCTATAAAAAAAACAAAAAAACAAAATGAAGTTCTTTGTGGCTAAATGTGCCCAACTGGAAACTATAAAGCTATGTGAAATGAGCAAATCCCAAAAGGTTAGATATCACATGTTTGCTTTAATCTAACCTGTATAATTTTTCTTTTTTTTTTCTTTTTTTTTGTTTTTCTGTTTGTTTGTGAACCAGTCATTGATACTGTCTCAACCCACGTGTTTTGAAAAACTGAACTTTCATTATTTCTAACATATTGTTTACTCAGTACTATGTCAATTAATTCCATGACACTGTTTCCTTTCATTCTGGGAATCTTCCAATTTGGAGATTTTCCTTCTTCTGCATTAATTCTATTGGATAGGCTCTCAACTTTGTGCTTCAGATCAAGGATCTTATTTTTGATTAATTTGTTTTTTGTGATCATGAGGATTTTGTATTCCTTAAGTTCCTCCTATCATGTTTCATTTTCTCCGAAGAGTTTTATAATTATTTGTCTGAATTCCTTGCCTTATAGGTCCTCAATTTCTTCATCTGTAATCTCTCTGATTGACAATGTCTTTTGGTAAATTTTTGTAGTGGCACTGGCTCCTTCCTCTGATTCCTTTATTTTGCTGTGACCTTGCCATATGTCTAAGGAATATAAGGTATTGCTGGCTTCCAACCTTTGGTCTATGTTGCCACCTAGTGCTTGACCTGAGGTCTTGCTGATCTAGATTTTTTTTTTTTTTTTAATTTTTGGCACCTTTGTTCTCCCCCTACTTCTCAAGGCTGCAATCTTGTGGAAACTTTAAAACAGGGTGATATTATGGCAAATTTTGGGCCTTTCTTCTGTGGCCCTGGGATTGGCTCCACCCAGTGCTGGGGAGTTTCAATTTCCAGGATTGTCCTGGCTCTTTATTTCTGGGCCTATTCACGCTCTCCAAACTGTCTGCCCAGTCCATGTCTGTGGTGAATTACTCAGATCAGGCACCTTTCCCAAAATCAGTTTGGTAACACCTAACTGCAATTTCTATTCAAGATCTGCCTGCCCCTCCCCTCCTGCTAAGGGTGGGCACTTCCCTGTGTTAGCAACTCACCTAGCTTTACTCCCTGGCAAATTTATTTCACTGGCAAAATTTTGCTCAATTCTCCGTGGACAGGGTCATCCTCCATGTCCTTCTCAGGTTGCTGATCCCAGTCTTCCGATTTTGTTTTGCTGCTTTGTGCTGCCTTTCTCAGTCCTGGCAGCACTGGGGGAATTCCCAAAGTGTTCCTATGGTTTTTTCCTCTTAGGCTCACTTCAGATTCCTCCCGTCCCTAAATTTAAGGACCCTCGCTCACATCAGTATAACTCCATCAGCCATCTTGACTACTCCCCCCCCCCCCAAGTAAATACATTTGTAATCCCAGTTTCTCTTACTGCACCATTTGCTCTCTTTACAGGGTCTTTCAATTCTTGAATAGTTTTTGTTAGCCTGATCCTGCTATACTTCCAGCTTATTGTTTGCTTTCCCCTGGTGACAGTAAATATCTTTCAATTCTTAGATTCTTTCTTCTGCTTGCTGCATTCTATCTTGGAGACTTTCCACTGTACTTTTAATTTGCCTAATGTGTTCTTAATTTCTGACATATCAGCCTTGATTTGCTTTATTGCTGCTATTGCTTGTGTAAAGTGCTCCTTAAATTCTTTGAACTCTTGTAGATGTTTCTCACTGCTGATAAGAAGAAACTTTATTTATTTATTTATTTATTTATTTTGAATTTAATTTTATGTGTTTTTTGCAGTGGTATAAATACACATATCCTGCTCAACACTTGAGCTATTATTTTTCAACTATATGTAAATGACTATTATAACCATTATATATAAACTCATTTAAAAGCATCCCTGAACTTATGGCAGATTTTGTGTCTTGAATTCTTTCACAAACAAATTTACTCAAAGTGATACCAGGATACTTCAAACTATACAGGAGATGGTATTTGGAAATCGGATTATTTTGTTGAAACACAAGTTTGAGTTTCATGCACTGATTTTTGGTAATATGAGTTCTGATGTGTTTTTGAAGACTTGTCATATTTGGAGATTTCATAGTTTACACCACATTATCTTTAAGAACTTTTTCTGAAATGCATTTATCTTTTGTTTGAAAGATAGATTTTATTGAGAGAGAATGTTTTCCATCTGCTGGTTCACTCCCTAGATGATGACCAAAATGGCCAGAGCTGAACTGATCCAAAGCTGGGAACCAGGAGCTTCTCCCAGTTCTCTAACACTGAGTACAGGGATCCACAGACTTGAGCCATTGTCCACTGCTTTCCCAGGCCATAAGCAGAGAGCTGGAATAGAAGTGGAGCAGCTGGACATAGGTCGCCCATATGGAATATTGGTGCCACCAGGCGGATGACTAACATGCACTTCCAATGTGCCAGTACTTCTCCTTTTTCTTTTATTTGAAAGATAGGTGTTATAAAGAGAAGGTGAGGCAGAGAGATAGGTTTTGTATAAAATTGTGTATATATAAATATATATATATATGTGTGGTGTGTGTGTACAGGATTTTATATATATATATAAAAGACCAGTTGGCCTAAAATATTTAGCACTTCGAAGGAGTTCCAATTCTTCAGGAGGAAGAACATTCACTATATGACATTAAATAACTGGATTTGTTATTAAATATATTTGTTACTTCCAATTACCCAAAATAGCAGAAGGGAAACAGATACAAAGAAAAGAAGAGACACAGAGCAAGTGCAAGAGAAAGAGGTGGGGAGTGATAGGAGAGAGAGCTAGTGAATTAGATAGCACAGGGGATGAATTGTGAGCAGGTCATTCATATAAAGATAGTTGACAATTCAGCACTTAAAATAGAATAAGGAAATGATTGTGAAATGCCTGAACCCCTTAGTCAAACCCATAGCATGTTGAATAATATGGCCTTAAAGCAAACACATTATGGAAATATTTTCATCAGTCCAATATCTAAACTCATTAGCAGTAGCAATTTTATAATTGTGTAATTATCAAATTGTTTAAGGTCACTCAATGTAAACAGAAAGCAGCCCATCTTCAGAGAAGAAAGGCTTCGTTGGAAGGCTACTATCTGGACAGAACCTGTGAGATGGTCAAGACAAAACCCGGTCATTGACTGATGTGCAGGAATAAGAGTTAAAATATCATCGAGTTTTGTAATAAGACCAGAGTAATTACGTCAAGGGAAAATAATGCCCGATAGCAAAATTCCATGTAAGAGTGGAGCATGACTCTGATTGACTTTGAAAGCACAGATTGAACTCATGCTATATTCTTCATTTTAGCCTTGGAGGCAGTATACAAACTAGTTGGAACATCAAGTTTTATGACTAAATAGACCAAAATTGACTTCTATGTCTCTCATTGAATCTAACAATCTTAACTATTTATTTCAATTTCTCTGAATTTGATTATTAATTTTGAAATATGCTGAGTAACACCTGTCACATTCAATTGTTGTGAAGCTTAAATTAGAAATTACACTTAAATTCTTTAGTGACACAGAAGACTCTAAGAAAGTCCTTTACACTTTATGGCTATTAAAAGGTTCACTTGTTTTCAGGAAAATTTGCATGGACACTAGGGAAGCACTCCAACACCCACTGCTTATATATTTTCTTCAAAGGCAGCACTCCTTGCAAGGTGATATGGAACAATTGAGAATTTGAGAATTTGGAAACCTGAGGTTATTAACAAAGTGGAATAGTAGTCACAGGATGTGGTTAAGAACTTACATATTTTTAACATATTGGTTACTCAACACCGTGACAATTAATTCCACAATATTGTAAACTGTTGTTGATGTTAATGTTGGGGCTTCTAACTGATCGGGATGACACTCTGCCAGCTCGACCACCAGACCAGAGATGATCCCCCCAAGAAACCGTCAAATGTATCTGCACAATTAGATGCTGGACTCTCCCCCCGGTATATGCCTGCAACGAAAGACTCCCAACTGAACCCGACCTGTAATACCGCAACAAGGTAGAGGAATCCACCATGGGGGAGAGCTTGAGAAGGGGTTGGGGGAAATCCCAGAGCCCCCAAAACTGTGTCACATAATGCAATCTAATTAATTTTAAAAAAATAAATAAATAATTTGAAAAAGAAAGTGGAATAGTGAACTTTGGATCAATTAAAGCTGCTTTTCAATCACTTTGATATTAACTGTGGATCAATTAGTAAAGGACAGACAGACTGGAAAAAGTGATCCAGGAGATTCAGGAAAGCTCTCTTATTGTCATGTATCCAACGTTAAAGGCTTCATCTTTCCTGTTCGCATTTGTGAAGAATATTTTGTCATGAAATATATTTAAGCCACTCATACTATTTTTACATAATCAATGTACTTTTACACTGGATAATTTACTTTGCTTACTTTTACACTGGATGAGAGTAGCTAGCTCTTAAAGGGTATAAAAATTCTAATCGCTATAGAGAATTCTCCCGCATACATCAGGATTTCTGGTTTACATACCAGTGCATTCTGAGTTTAATAAAGGGTAAGTTAAATATTGAATGCACTTGAAATACAGATGTCTGGTTTTAAAGAAAATGCTCCTAATTCTAGAAAGCAATGACAACTGAATGAAGCCAAGCTCAGCTTATCTTTGGCATATCTTTAGGATCTCCAATAAACAGAAACCACCTATGCCAATTCTTCTGCTCCAGCCATGACTGGTACTTAGGATATGCAAATATCAAAAAATATATTTTTTTTATTATTGTTGTTAACATTCTATTATGTGATACAGTTTCACAGGCACTGGGGATTCCCCCACCCCTTCCATACCCCTCCCCCCATGGTGGATTCCTTCACCCTGCCGCATAACCACAGTTCAAGTTCAGTTGAGACTCGTTCCCCGCAAACACATATCTAGCATAAAGTCCAGCATCTCATTGTCCAGATAAGTTCGTTGCCTCTTGGGGAGACCCTCCCTAGTCTGAAGATAGGGCTAACAGAGTAAAGATCCGGTCAGTCAAAAGCCCCAACAAAACCTCAGTATCAATATACAATATTATGGAATCAATTGAAACAGCACTGGGCAAACAACATGTCAAAAATAATGCAAGTTCCATTCTTCGAGACATCTGGGTTGAGACAGTATCAATGACAGGTTCAAAAAATAACAAACAACCAAACGAAAATTACAAGTTAAATCAAGGCAAACATGTGGTATCTAATCTTTAAGGATTTGCTCATTTCCCTTAGCATTATAGTTTCCAGTTGGGCCCATTTAGCCACAAAGAACTTCATTTTGTTTTTTTTTAATAGCTGAGTAGTATTCCATGGAGTAGATGAACCAAAGCTTTCTTATCCAATCTTCTGCTAATGGGCATTTCGTTTGCTTCCATGTTTTTGCAATTACTGATTGTGCTGCTATGAACATAGGGATGCATGTTGGTTTGTTGTAAAACAGGTGCTTTGGATATATTCCTAGGAGTGCAATTGCTGGGTCATATCGTATGCAGATTTTGAGTTGAGTGTTCTCCAGACTGATTTCCAAAAAGGCTGTACCAATTTGCAGCTCCACCAGCAGTGGAGTAGGGTTCCCTTTTCCCCGCATCCTCGCCAGCAAGCATCGTTGGTGTTCTTGTTTATGTGGGCCAATCTTACTGGTGTTAGGTGGTACCTCATCAATGTTTTAATTTGGATTTCCCTTATTGCCAGGGAGCTGGAACATTTGTTCGTATGTTTGTTTGCCATTTGGACTTGTTCCTTTGTGAAATGTTTGCCCATTTCCCGTGCCCATTTCTTGAGTGGCTTGTTTGTTTTGGTGTTTTGCTTGTTTTGAAGTTCTTTGTATATCCTGGCGATTTCCCCACTATTGCCTATATAGTGTGCAAAGATCTTCTCCCACTCTGTGGGTTGCTTTTTTACTTTGTTGATTGTTTCCCTTGCTGTGCAGAAACTTCTTAGTTTGATGAGGTCCCATTTGTTTATTCTGTTCTCAACTGCTATTGCTTTTGGTGTCCTTCTTAGAAAGTCGGGACCTACTCCTAGGTCTTGCAGGGTAGTTCCTACATTTTCTTGCAAGAGTTTGAAGGTTTCTGGATGTAGGTTTAGGTTTTTTACCCATGTGGATTGGATCTTAGTGTATGGTGATAGATGTGGGTCTATCTTTTTGTTTCTGCAGGCTATCAGCCAGTTGTCCCAACAACATTTGCTGAAGAGTCCTTTCCATTTGCTTGGGCTGTCGTTGGTCTTTTTGTCAAAGATTAATTGGCTGTATCTGTGTGGGTTCCCTTTTGGTGCTTCTATTCAGTTCCATTGATCTTCCTTCCTGTCTTTGTGCCAGTACCAGGCTGTTTTGATAACCACTGCTCTATAGTATGTCCAGAGGCCCGGAACTGTGATTCCCCCTGCTAACTTCTTATTCTTCAGGATGTTTCTAGCTATTCGTGATTTTTTGTGTTTCCAGATAAACTTTTGAATCATTGTATCCAGTTCCGTGAAAAATGTTTTGGGCAATTTGATTGGAATTGCGTTGAAAATGTATATTGCTTGTGGTAATATGGACATTTTAATGATATTGATTTTGCCTATCCAGGAGCATGGGATGTTATTCCATCTTTTGTGGTCTTATTCAATTTCCTTTTTAAATAGTTTGTAGTTTTCTTGGAATAGGTCCCCTACGTTTTTGGTTAGGTTTATTCCCAAATACTTCATACTTCTCTCTGTTGTTTTGAACGGTATCCTGTTGGTTAGGTCTTCTTCCATCTTGGTGTTATTTGCGTACACTATGGCTGTTGATTTTCGTTCATTAATTTTGTACCCTGCCACTCTGCCAAACTCTCGTATAAGTTCTAGTAGTTTCTGTATTGAGTCTCCTGGTTTTTCTATGTATAGAATTATGTTATCTGCATATAGTGAAAGCTTGACTTCTTCTTTTCCTATACCTATGCCTTTGATTTCTTTTTCTTGTCTTATGGCCTCTGCAAGTACCTCTAGGACTATGTTGAATAGCAGTGGTGATAGCGGGCATCCTTGTCTTGTTCCAGATCTCAGTGGGAAGGGTTCTAGCTTTTCTCCATTCAGTATGATACTGGCGTTGGGTTGTTCATAAATTGCTTTGATTATGTTGTGGATTTTCCCATCCATGCCTACTTTGGCTAGAGTTTTTAGCATGAAGAGGTGTTGGATTTTGTCGAAAGCTTTTTCTGCATCTATTGAAACTATTATGTGTTTCTTGTTTTGCAGTTTTTGGATGTGGTTTATAACATTTATGGATTTCCGAATGTTGAACCATCCCTGCATTCCAGGGATGAATCCTACTTGATCAGGATGAATGATCTGTCTGATGATTTTTTGAATTCTATTGGCTAAGATTTTGTTGAGAATTTTAGCATCAATGTTCATCAGAGAAATAGGTCTGTAGTTTTCCTTCTCTGACGGTTCTCTGTCCGGTTTTGGGATTAAGGTGATGTTAGCTTCATAGCTTGAGTTTGGAAGGGTTGCTTCCTTGTCTATTGTTTTGAAGAGCTTGTAGAGGATTGGGGTTAGTTCTGTTTGGAATGTTTTGTAGAATTCTGTTGTGAAGCCGTCTGGGCCTGGGCTTTTTTTTTCGTTGGGAGATCCTTGATGACTGTTTCAATCTCTGTCTCAGTTATGGGTTTATTTAATTCTTCAGTTGCCTCCGGACTGAGTTTTGGTAAGGGGTGAGAGTCCAAAAACGTTTCTATTTCTTGGTGATCCTCAAATTTGTGGGAGTACAGTTCTTTGTAGTAATTTCTAATTATTTTCTTAATGATTGCAGTGTCTGTTGTTATGTTGCCTTTGTCATCTTTAATGCTATTGATTCTCACTTTCCCTTGTTTATTTTTGGTCAATCGGGCCAGTGGTGTGTCTATTTTGTTTATTTTCTCAAAAAACCAACTTTTTGATTTGTTGATTTTATGTAGAGTTTTTTTTGATTTCTATTTGGTTTATCTCCTCCCTTGTTTTGATGATTTCGTGTTTCCTATTGTGCGTGGGACTCTTCTGCTGGTGTTTTTCCAGATCCTGGAGGTGTGTGGTTAGTTCCTGTATTTGGCGCCTTTCTTGGGCCTTGACATGGGCTCCGATTGTGATGAATCTACCTCGTAGCACTGCTTTGGCGGTGTCCCACAAGTTTTGGAATGTTGTATCAGAGTTTTCATTGGTTTCCATAAATTTTTTTATCTCATCTTTAACTTCGTCTCTGACCCATTGTTCACTTAATAGCGTATTGTTCAATTTCCAAGAGTGCCTATATTTCCTGGGGAGTTTTGAGTTGTTGATTTCCAGTTTCATTCCATGGTGGTCTGAGAGGGTACATGGTATGATTCTAAAGTTTTGGTAGTTATTTTTAGATTTGATTTGTGTCCTATTATGTGGTCGATTCTGGAGAAGGTGCCATGCACTGCTGAGAAGAATGTATAGTCTGTGGCCTTAGGATAAAAAGTTCTATATATGTCTACTAAGTCCAGTTGTTCTATTGTTTGTGTGAGCTCTGTTGTTTCTTTGTTGAGTTTTTGTTTCGTAGACCAGTCCATTGGTGTTAGAGGCATGTTGAGATCGCCTACAAGAATTGTGCGGGTATTTATGTCTTCCCTTAAGTCTGTAAGTAATTGCTTTACATAACTAGGTGCATTAATATTCGGTGCATAAACATGAATGATGGTGATTGCTTCTTGATGGATCATTCCTTTCACCAGTATAAAATGGCCTTCCCTGTCTCTTTTGATGTTCGTTAGCTTGAAATCTATCTCGTCTGAAATTAGGATATTCACGTCTATTGGCGTGAAATATCTTTTTCCATCCCTTCACTTTCAGTTTCTTTGCATCCTTTCTGGTTAGATGTGTTTCTTGTAGGCAACAGATGATTGGGTCTTGTTTGATGATCCATTCTATTAATCTCTGTCTTTTGATTGGTGAATTTAGACCATTTGTGTTGAGAGTTAAAATTGAGAGGTTGCAATTTTGCCCTGCAATGCGATTGTGTTTTGTGTGTGTTGTTGTCTGTGTAATTGCCTTGTTTGTGCGGGCTTTACTTTGGAGATCTTCTTATTTGCCAACTTTGTTTGTGGTTTGCCTCTTTTTTTCTGGGACTAGCACATTTCTAAGAAGGCTTTCAGAGCTAGTTTTGTGTAAACATATTCTTCTAGTTTTTCTTTGCTATGGAAGTATCTGATTTCGTTTTCATATACAAATGAGATCTTTGCTGGGTAGATTATTCTTGGTTGACAGTTGTTTTGTTTCAGGACTTGGAAGATCTTTGTCCATTCTCTCCTTGCTTGTAGGGTCTCTTCGGAGAAGTCAGCCGTGATTCTGATGGGTTTTCCCCTGTATGTGATCTTTTCTCTACTTCGTACTTGTCTCAGGATTCCTTCTTTATCTTCATTGGAGTAGAACTTGAGCACCGTGTATCTGGGTGAAGATCTCTTTGGATCATGTCTGTTGGGAGTTCCCTGTCCATCCTGTATGAGGGTGGTTTCGTGTTCCAAGTGTTTTGGAAGTTTTCCTGTACAATTTCGTCAAGCACTGCTTGCATTCCTGATTCTCTTTCTACTCCCTCGGGTAGGCCGATGATCCGAATATTCGATTTTCTAAGGTAATCCTTCATTTCTTGCATCATCTTATTAGTTTCGCTGAGGCTTGTCTCCAGCTGTTTAATTCGCTGGGCACCTTCATTTTGCGTGTCTTCTGTTTCAGAGATCCTTTCCTCTGCCACATTTATTCTGTTGATCAGGCTTTCAATTTTACAAACTTGGGCATCCAGTTTGGTTTTGATTTGTTGTATTTCAGCGATTATGCGGTTCTGGAGGTCTTCCAGCTTCGTGTGCTCGTCTCTGAAAAATTTTAGCACTATTTTTTTAAATTCCTTGTCTGGTAACTCTTCCATGTCTTCATCTCGCATCTCCGATATTGATAATGGCTCTTGGCCCTTGTTTGGTGGGGTGCTGGCTCTTTCATCTGGAGTACAACTTTTTCTGGTGGTTTTTCCCATTGCGTTGGTGTATTTTGGTGAGGCCAATGGACCCGTGTGTTGAGGAGTCGTCAGGTGCTTTCCTGTAGAGATTGGAGCCTGCAGGTGTGGTGTTGCAGGGCGTGGTAATTTTCAAGGCACCGTTGGTGCGTTCTCAGGGCCCGGGACTATAGGCCACCACCTTGGGGGCCCAGTGGATTCCAGGCACACTCTGGGCACCTCTTCTACAAGTGTGACACCCCAGGGCGTGGAGGGATGGAGGCGCTCTCTGGGTATGCCCCCTGCACGGGTATCCACAGGACGTAGAAGGTTTTATGTGCTTTCTCCCTGCATTCTCCGTGTCAGGGACTGCAGGGTTTTTCAAAGCCCGCCTGGTGTGTCTCCCACACACGGGACTGTGGATGAGGCACTTTCTGGGCGTGGCTCTTGTGCAGTGATTCCACCACTCGTGGTGTGTGGGTGTTCAGAGCCACCCCGGTGTGTCTCCTCCTCACAGGACCGTAGAGGAGGAGTGACCCAGGCGCACTGTTAAAATGACTTCTTGGCGGGTTCGCACAGTGCCAGTGTGGCGCAGGAGTTTTCAGAGCTCTCCTGGTGGGTTGCCCACACTCAGAACTGCGGGGTGGGAGGTGAGGAGTGGGCAATTCACACTATGGGAGTGGCACCTGCGTGTCAGGGACACACAGCGCTACACTTCCCAGTTCAGAGCCCTCCTAATTCCTGCGCTGCGGAGGCGGTTTCTCCAGGTGGGGCCGCCCAGCCCGCCCAGCGCGGCGTTCAGAGTCCTCCTGGTGCTGTCGCCCACTCACAGAGTATCAGGGTGCGGGGGATTCCAGACCCTCGCCGGCAGCCTCTGTGCACCGAGATGCACTGGCCCACTCAGCGCAGGAATACCTTGGCGCTTTCCCCGTGTCTTCTCAGCCCCCAAGACCACTGTGCGCCGCTCCCAAGGCACAGACCTGGCAGTTTCAAGGCACTTGCCCAGTGTTCTCAGAGCCTGGAGCCTCTGCAGCTTCTGCAGGGGGGCAGGGCAGAAGGAGCACCCCAGGGGGTTGGGATTTGTGTCCAGTCCCCGGAATGCAGAGGCTGTTAACCCTTCCCTAGCTCACCGAACCTCCGGCTGTTGCAGTCTGCTTCTGCTGCTGTTGAAGACCTTTGCCGGTGAGGATCCCTCCCTCTTTCCTTGTCTCTGGGTCGGCTGCGTCTCCTGTCGGGCCGTTTTCAAGGGTGACTCAGCAGATCTGGAGGGGGATGTCGGCTTCTCTGCCTTTGTTTTGTTTCGTTCTCATTGTTCTTCCGAGTTGTGTGGATCTTTTTGGCTCCACACTGTCCAGGGAACTTCACGCACCTCTCCCTGCGGTTCTTTGCTGTTCCTCTTTGCTACTTCTGTAGCGTTCTATCCCTCTCTCACTGGACGCTCCCTCACAGCCTTCCTCCTACGTCGGCCATCATGACAAGCTCCAAGAAGAAACTTTATAATGAGTTTCCTAAATGCTGTGGTCCCCCAATTTTTCGATGTCTTCCTCAATTCACTCTGAGGTTCCTCAGTTCACTCTGAGGTTTGCCTAATGTGTTCTTAATTTCTGCATATCAGCCTTTATTCGCTTTATTGCTGCTATTGCTTGTGTAAAATGCTCCTTAAATTCTTTGAACTGTTGTAGGTATTTCTCACTGCTGATAAGAAGAAGCTTTATAATGACTTTCCTAAATGCTGTGGTCCCCCAATTTTTCTATGTCATCCTCAGTTCATTCTGAGGTTGGCATAGGGTTTTGCTCATTTGTAGAAGAATCTTCAGTAATATTCATTGTGCCTTTGTTCTGGATCATTTTACCTCTAGTTATCAGAATCTTCTCCTTGGTGCAGTTTTCTAAGCTGTGTCACCCACAGGTCTACAGTTCAATTTTGGTACACAGATCTTTACTTGCAGCTAATTGTGTCACACCTTACAGCGAGTTCCAGTCCTGGGTTCTTATGTTAGCATTCCATCATGGTCTCACCACTCTCCACTTCATGTGCTATCGTGCTGCGCTTGCACTGTTATCTGTACATTTTCTACTTCCGGTTGGAGCAGGTGCCAGAATTAGGGAGACACCAGGTGTCCTATATAGTTAGATTGTTAATGGTG
This sequence comes from Ochotona curzoniae, assembly GCF_017591425.1. Taxonomy (NCBI): domain Eukaryota; kingdom Metazoa; phylum Chordata; class Mammalia; order Lagomorpha; family Ochotonidae; genus Ochotona; species Ochotona curzoniae. Next base: position 600,890 of record NW_024465540.1, on the reverse strand, counting down.
CTGATCTTGCCTTAACTTGTTGGGTATTAGTTCTGGGTGGCACACGGACATATTCTGACCTGAGCGATGCTACAGTAAGTATTATTTTCCTGTCAGGACAGTACAATCCACTGAACGCAGTGAGTTCTCGTGAGCTCAGCACATGCACAGTTGACTTTTGCCACAGGCTTTTGCCACAATGTACAATATGGTGCCTGACATGCATGTACTAGAGTTCTTGATCTGCTGTCTGTCAAGTGTGAGGGATACCCACACCTGTCTTGGGTAGAACCTGTAGAATATCCCGTTGCTGCAGTTCAGTGAGTTAGAAATGAGTTCACCCCAAGCTCAGCACATGCTCAGTCCTTTCCCTTGCCTTTGCTACTAAGGAAACATGGTTCCCAATTTGGCTTTAGGGGGCTAACTGGTCTGTGAAATCCACCCTGTTCTCACACTGTCTGGGATATGCTGCTCTGTCTCTGCTCCTTGTCAAATGAAACATACGACCAGGATGGACAGTTCTTTCTCTGAGTCCAGCACCCAAGTTACCAGTGAAAATCTGTTCCACCTGATGACTGATTTAATTTTGGTTGCTGAAAGAATTCAGATCGCTATTAGCTGAATTTGCTGGATTATCAGTCACTGCAACACCACAACATTATTTTAGTTCCTTTCCTGTGTCAGTCATTCTCTAGATGCCCCATTACTGTTGTTCTGTCTCTCCAATTTCCTGGAAAGTGTCCTCACCTCTTCATTCTGATAAAATGTTTCTCCATCTGTTTGAAGTGTCCTTAACATATTGTGCCACCTGATTCTCTCTGGAAACTGTATTTTGTCAAAATTTGTCAAATGCCCATTGAATCCATTGGGTGCTTATCTTCATATTGCATCAGCATTACTAGCAAATTTCC